>NC_140583.1:639099094-639384094 GCF_964204655.1 Triturus cristatus
CATTAACCAATCTTTAACATTTGTGACTGCATGCATTACATGTGGGTGAACTGCCTTTCATCTTCTGGTAAGAAAAAAGGTATTGCTGCAGCAGCGATGCTGTGGAAGATATCATTCGTGTTGTAATCTTTGTGGTCACTAGCAGTACATAGGGGACCCATGGTTTCTTTTAGATCATTGTAACTGCTGAATTTCAGTACCTTTTAGGTCTGTAATCGGAACCATAGTATGCATTTAAATGAATTTTTATTTTTTGAGGGATATTCTTTTTTGTATGATATTGATTATTAACTGACATTAGTAGCCATTTATATTGCCATGAAAAATATTTTTTCAATTAATTTCTATTGTTTGATTGTAATATACTTGAGAATGTTGCTTCACTCACGTTTGGCTTTGGGTCAAGGGTGTGACCTCTGGTGTCACCTATTGATTTGCCCGGAGGGCCTTAGGTGCCGGAAATGGCCAATGGCCATGCTTTGCAGCCAGCCAACCTCCCACAGAGCCATCAAGGTGCATCCTTTAGCCATGTGCAGTGAGCTCTGTCCTCAAGGTATTTGGCCCGCCCTGTCCCCAGTCACCTAGCACACTCATGGTCAACACACTTATAAAGTTCTATAACCTATAGGAATCCAAGCATGAAAAAGAAAGATGACAGACACTCACTTTACTTAAGTATACTGAAACCCTCTATGGCTGTAATAAATTTCTTAAGGGTGTTCCAGAGTTGGTGGACTCTCAAGCCTACGAGCAACACACATTGGGTCAACCAGCGTAAGCTTACAGCCACTTCATAAACCTCATTTATAATAGTGGGTAAATGGAATTTTAGATAATAAGGAAGGTTGCTCTATGTTGCAATAAGGGCTAGAGCCAATGACTTGAATTTGATATTTATTGCTTCCAGCTATCAGTGCAGGTTTCTCAAACTGTCTTTGACCTTCTATAGGACTTCTGTGTGTTTTTAATAACGTGTATATCTGACCAGTAACGTGTATGCTTCATTTGTAAATCATGAAGTGATTTTATTTTTCAGAATATGGTTTGTGAACCTAGAGGGAGATGGTTTACTGAATTCCATTGGCTGGCAATTTACCAGCCAAGCAAGTGTCTTTCTACCTCAGCATCTAACTTTTGGCATATTTTCAGTGAAAATGGTATTTTATATGCCTCTGGTGGTGCCCAACCCAACCTGTGGGTGGGGTTTCCGTATCCTGCGTCTACATGGCACCAACAAAATGTATTTTCATAATGGTATTTGCAAATCGGGAGAGTCCTGTGCAGACTGAAAAATAGCAACTGGAGAAACTCTCCCCAGCCAAAGAGATTTTTTTTTAATTACAGATGATAATAGATCTCTGTTTTCTCTTTTAACTGGTGAATGGATTTCACCCAAACTAATCACAGGATCTAAGTTTAACCAAAAACAATATTCTAGTCCAGGTGCTTGGGCAAAAATGACTAAAGGCACTTGAATGAGAGAAGCAACTTTTATGACCCCACTATAACTACTATCAACTGTCCAAAACCTTCCTATATTATTCTTGGGTGAATCTATATGGTAAGTCCCTCTTCTTCAAAGGCTCCCTCGTGGAGAAGATTACATGCGTAGTTCTGGTCTCAGTCCTTAAATAATGACTAATTCCACGTCTCATTAGAGCAGCCCATTCAGGGTGTGGAATTAGTCATTATTTAAGGACTGAGACCGGAACTACGCACGTAATCTTCTCCGCGAGGGAGCCTTTGAAGAAGAGGGACTTACCTTTGAAAACGCATCAGGCGGCGGAAAAGCTGTTAACTGGTATCGGGAATTGGGACACTGCTCATACCTTAATAAAGACGTTTTTGCCCATGTTGGAGTGCTGCTCACTGCTATTGGCAACCTTGGCGCATGGATATTTGGCGGCTGGCCACGCTGCCGAGCTAGCACCACCCCTCGATCTTTAGGGGGCCACGTGCTTGGTAATCACTGGGCTGATGTGTGGGAACACTGGCATAGGATTTAGAGCAGTGCCCGATTCCTGAGGCTCATCTAGGGGCTCGTAAATGCCATCCAACAGTGAAAAGTGCAACCATCTGTGGTACGAACTTTCCGGGACTACAGTCTCCGTAATGCTCCACAGTCTCATTAGAGCAGCCCATTTAGGGCGTGGAATTAGTCATTATTTAAGGACTGAGACCGGAACTACGCACGTAATCTTCTCCGCGAGGGAGCCTATTAGGAAGAGGGACTTACCTTCCGAACGCGTCAGGCGGCGCAAAAGCTGTTAACTGGTATCAGGAATTAGGACACTGCTCATACCTCAATAAAGACTATATATATAAGTGAATAAACGAGGGTGAACACTTACGAATACCGAGTCCTACATTTCCTGAGAGCGTGCTTTATTTGCATTGTTTAAATTTTATATATATATATATATATATATATATATATTAAACCACAGTTTGCCCACAAACGGAGTTGCACTCAAAAGCAGGCGAATCCCATCACGCAGATTTTCACGAAGGATTATTTATTCCAGCAACTGGTTACATCACCAAATATTTCATTTTGCGCCCTACGCGTTTCAAAGCTTCAGTGCTCCTTGTTCACGGGCTGGATTGCAATGGGCAGGTGCAGGCAATCACGAGTCACAAATGCGGTATTTATCCTCCTCTGATGGACCTCAACGCCTTCTGGGACTTGTAGTTGCTGTTCATGTATTACCCTGTATGGGTTCTGCCTTCATGCCGTAATATTATCAAACTCTCGATAGAGCCTCTGGATCGGTAAACAGTTCCATCATGCTTCATTCCTGCTCTTCTGCTACACGCCTTCAGTAATCTGAAAACAGCAGCCCACTTTCATTCTCGTGGCGGTGCAAACTCCCCGACCAGGACAGGCGTTGAGGTCCATCAGAGGAGGATAAATACCGCATTTGTGACTCGTGATTGCCTGCACCTGCCCATTGCAATCCAGCCCGTGAACAAGGAGCACTGAAGCTTTGAAACGCGTAGGGCGCAAAATGAAATATTTGGTGATGTAACCAGTTGCTGGAATAAAGAATCCTTCGTGAAAATCTGCGTGATGGGATTCGCCTGCTTTTGAGTGCAACTCCGTTTGTGGGCAAACTGTGGTTTAATATATATATATATATATATATATATATATTACCTACTGGCGGTCGCCAGTAGGTAGTTATAGTTAGGACCACGTTTCCATAGGAAATCCGCAACATTCTATTTTGAATAACTTTGGCGCCGGTTGACGAATCCTCGCGAATTTTTCAAAATAGGTGGGGCGCTACGCTCCGCTCCTACCCTGAAAGTCTCGGGGGGATTCGTCAAGCGGGGGCTGAGATAAAAGGGGGGTCCCAAAACGCGTTTTTCCCATGCATTTTTCCATAGGACCTTTAGACACAGCTACAGCCCGAACGGCTGAACAGAATTACTTGAAATTTGGCAGAGAGGTAGTCCTCAGGTCAAGGAAGTGCCTTTTGTAGGTTTGGTGTAAATCTGTTCAGTAGATTCTGAGAAAATAGCCTTTAAATCAATATATATATCTGAGCCAGCTTACGGTGCGCTTACGGTGCGCTTACCGTACGCGTACGGTGACGTGCGCGAGCGCGATTCTGATTGGCTCTTAGATCTTAGTAAACATTCGAATCGGTCGAAACCAGGAAGCGGCGGCCGCCATTTTCTCACTCGCAATCTGACAGGGGGATGAAATTCAAAGTGCAAAAACATATAAAGGGGCTGTTTAGACAGCTCCCAAGCACCTAGCCATGTCGAGGGTGTCCCCAACGATCCCCCAAGTGAAAAAAGGCAATTTTAATTTTTTCGAAAATTTCGCCGATTACGCTTACCGTACGCGTACGGTAATAAATATTAAAAAAAAAAAAAAATATCCACATTCTCCCCACCCCGTGTGCAAATGGTGCCTGCAGGGCACCATTTGTGCATGGCTTATTACATCAAATGCAAAACATATATTTTACCTGTCACAACGATGCTCATCATATGTCCTCCATGTGCGCACGGTGTGCGAAGCGCATCGTGCGTTCATGGCCCATCTAGCGTAACGTGGGCACGCGGTGCGCGAAGCGCACCGCGTGCTCACTGTGCGCGCACGGTGCGCGAAGCGCACCGCGCGCGCACGGAACGAACTGCGTTAAGTGGGCGCGCACGCCACAAATGGCGTAAAGTAACTTAGCATTTAAAAAACCTTACAAATTCACTGAAAAAACCATAGGTTTCACACACGTTATAGTTAGGAATTAGCATTTAAAAAACCTTGCAAATTCACTGAAAAAACCATAGGTTTCACACATGTTATAGTTAGCTGGACATTTTACTGATAAAAAACCAATGAAATTCCCCCGTTATAGTTACTGTAGGCAACTATAACTCATGCGACCGTAATCCTCTGCTGATGACATATGTGTCTTTATGAAAAAAAAATATTTGTAATATATGTATAGCTAAAATTTAATGGAAGAAGACATGGGCAAATAAGTGTCTAAATACAGTATTAGCATCAGCAGAGGATTGCGGTCGCGTGAGTTATAGTTGCCTACAGTAACTATAACGGGGGAATTTCATTGGTTTTTTATCAGTAAAATGTCCAGCTAACTATAACATGTGTGAAACCTATGGTTTTTTCAGTGAATATATATATATATATATATATTAGGGGGAATATATATATATTTTAGGGGGAAATTATGCATCAAACAAGGTTCTTTGCTGTACGCAGCATCATCACGTAGCAGTACGTTTTCAGTTGTCCACACAACTTTTCAAACGTTTTGGGGAAGCCTCAGCTTGAGTATACAGTTATTTCAGCTAGCATGCACTGTGCGTCTAGTAAAATCAGCTGAGGGCTAATATATAACCAAATCTCATGCCTAGCTTCCATGTTTCACAAAAAAGTAGATATTTAGAAGGGGACTTGCTCTCCCAGTTTTCCTACACCCCAACCCTTGCATCTACTTCATCTTTGAAGTTTGGCATGGTTGTTAATCATGCCTCAAACCCATTCCTTATCTCAGGGCAATCCCCTATAGTGTGGGAAAAATATCACCCTTAAACCGCTCCTCATCAGGCATGTTTCATCTTGGGCTCTTATGAAGTTATGAAATTGAACCCTCCTGTAATAGCTCGAAAGTCCACCTATTCTAGATTGCTAGTTGAAATGCCATTGCCACTTCTAAATATCCTCTAACGCAGAGGTCTTCAAACTGGGGGCAGGCCCCCCTGGGGGAGCCTTATTTGATCCCAGTAGGGGCGTCTGGCTCTGACCAAGAGAAGCATCAAGCTGCTAAAAGTGCTTTGTTTCAAGAGGAAACAAGCATTTGCAATGCAATAGGTCTCGCATTTACGAGAGTTTGAGCTGTTGGCATTGTAAATGATAATGCCTTTTATTTATATGTTGTTTTTAAAACAGATAAATAAAAGGCTTTGTCACTTACAATCCCAATAGCTCCAACTCTCGCAAATGCGAGACCTATTGTATTTCAAATGCCCTTGGCACCTGTGCTATAATAAACAGAAAGCGTTAGGAAACCGTGTGTCCTGCCTGCAACAGCAAGCAGGAGAAAGCAATAAATAAGACACATTGGGACTTGAGAGCAACATCAGCTGTTTTCTTTAAAAAAGTGACAAAGTCCCTTTCTGTATGGTCGGTCTTGGAAACTTTTTAAAGATTTTTTGACTTGCAGACTTTCACCAGGGCCTAGCCACTTTTTGTATCCGACCCAGGCTCTAACACAGTCAGCCATTTTTTAACTCAATGATTTTCCCAGGGTTGCTATAGAATTTCAAACTGAATGCTTCACCATTTCTTTTGAACGAAATGTACTTCAGTATATATTTTTAGACCTTCAAGCTACATTAATGTGTCCTCAGGGTTTAGAGGTAATTTTGCATAGTCTGCATGCTGCTGCACGGCTTAAGAACAGGGTTTCTGCTGACACTTGCCTCTGTTAACAGGTTGTAGAAAATGGAGATATTCATTCCATGATGTATTTTGACAGTCAGTGAGATCATGTGTTTTATCGTACATTTTTGGGAAGCAGCCCTTTAGCCATCCCTTCTACATCTCTGGTGCACAGTGGGTCGAGGTACATGAAGGTCATTCTCCACCATCTTAGCTCGAGCTTGGCACCCAATTCAGTGTGAGCAACAAGGCCGACACCCTAAAAAGGGCTGCAAAGTTATTTCATGTCTAGCCTCTTTCCGAAAAGGAGACCAAAAAATATGGAAGGGACGGGATAGTGAATAGTTAACCATGAAACACCTTACGTAATAACAATGATACCTAGTCACACAGGGTAATCGATGCCATAAATAATTTATGCTTAATTATGTGTATTGTTTGGCGACCCCTGTTTTGAACTTATCTGTGTTTTAGTGTGTGCTTTCCTCTTTGCCTGTGTGTATGAATCCTTGACTGCATGCCTCTCTGTAGATGTATGTACTCGGTTTCTTTCATGTGTGTGTGTGTTCTGTTCCTTTGATGACAGTCTGCAGGTGTGACTGTACTGCTGGCTAGCTTATGATTGGTTGTGTGAGTGTGTGGCTCACACGTGTGGCCTCCGTTCTGTGTGCCACTGGGTGCCTATGTTTAGAGTCATTCCTCTGATTCTGTTCTATTTTATCTACACTGAGTATGACTTCATGACTTTAGCTTCAATGTGTACATGATGTATTACTTTTACTGACAATTTAAAACTCGCTAGTGCCTAAGTCGACGGTTTATTAATGCATTTTCCTCTCAGCTCTTCCTGCTGGTGTGTCCAGGTTGGCGTGGGCACTGGCGTCCTTGGTGCGGACATGTTCATGTGAATGCACACTTTCATTTGAGTGCTCTTTTTACTCTACCCGTCCCAGACCTCCTGTCAAAGATACGTGCCAGAAACCCGTTGTCATGAAATCGTGAGGCTGCTGTGGGTTTGGTTCTGGCAGACGGCTAATCCAAAGGTACAGAGATGCCCGCTCCACCCACCCCATGCCCACCCCCCACCCCCCGGACGTTTCAACATGTTCATATAGGCACCAATGTGCTGTCATTATTTTAGAGCTCGGTTTTTGATATCTGTATTCTCAGTATGCCACCGCGAAGGTTTTTCTAGGAGCTTACCATTAGTACAGTCCCGGAAAAAACACAACTGTTCTTCAGTAGATGATATATCTTACCTTTGATATGCCCAGATCGTACCTCATCTCGCTCCATTGCTAGGCCAGGTCCCCTCTGTATGCTTGTCTTGCACGCTGGTATATTTAGACTAAGCTTACCAACTAGACCATCATTGTTGCACTTTACTATGGGAGGAGTGTGTCATTGGCGTAGGGGTCGCCTTACATCAAGAAGGCTAGGTATGAGGAAAAAAGAAATGCTCTGGACATATAGGTGCTCGTAACAAAAGTGTTATTTAAATAAGGGTTGCTTAATGAAGTTCATAACTCGTTTCAACGCAGCGCTTCCAGCATATTCTCTGTGGTTTCTACTCACTGTAAAAAAGAGGTATTGTACTTGGTTTAATGATAAAACCCTTCGCAACCTCGGTAGGATGCAAGATTACGACATCGATTTGAGCATCTGATTCACAGATCACTGCAGATGTCAGCGGTGGGCGTTTAACATTGCTTACTTGAACTATTGCGTCATATTATCTCAGAACTGCTGCGTCGCCGTGCTCGCCACAGTATCACTTTCATTGTTGTCATTCCATTCCACCACTTCCACTGAGACACAGTTCCATGCATTTGCTGCTTTTTCTCCTAAAACAACTTCTACTGTAACCCCATAGTCTCTGGCCTCTGGGTCTAATCGGATCCCCAGAGTAGATTTCAAAACAGGCGGCAGTGAAAGCGATTTTGCGATCGCTATTGTAAAAATAAAAAGACGCCCGCGAGTGGTGCGTGCGCGCGCGCCACAGCGAAAATGTGGTTTCAATTATCGCGCCCGTGTCTGGGCACGATAATTGAAACCACATGGCCTTTGGTGCGCGTAATAGACACCAATAGGCCATGGGTGGAGCAATGCGTCCGCCTTTGGCCTATTGCGTGCCGTCTTTGGGGAAAACACGCACGCAAAGGCCAATCGCGGAAGCCAAAAGGAAAAGCGCACACACAAGCCTGTGCGATTCCAGGCTCCGTTTTAAAACCCCGTACAAAAGGACTCTCGCTGCGCGAGCAGTGCTACGCACTGCATCTCTAGGCGCGAGACCTAAAAATGAGTATCTGTAAGCCACTCTGTAATGGGCCATCCTTAACACCCTTCGTCATTTATATACTGGCTGGGAGTATATTCCTTAAACTTCCCCTCCCACCATTACTGATAACCACACTGTGGATACACTTTATTAAGGCCTGGCTGACCAGAATATTATGTTTGGCAATCGTATATTTGATTTACTTTTTAAAAAGGGTAATAGAACTTAACTGCAGTATTTTGATGTGTGTTACTTCAGTTAACTATACCTATTGGTTTTAAATCATATGACTGTTTGAGAGATCTCTTATGATGCTCAAATGATGTGGTGATTCAGCAGTGCGGACTGGTGGGTGCAGTGACTTTGCACTCTGGGCTTTAGCAACTAGGGACCACACATGGTGGGTGCGCATGCACCTCCCTGGATCACTGGGATTGAACAGCATACTTGGCTGACATGTTGACAATTGTGGCCTGTGGACCGATGCAGGTAGGTGTTTATCTTCGGCAATTGCAGCCTCTGGGACTGGTGCCAGTAGGTGCTCTCTTCGGCAGTTGCAGTCTCCTGGTTGAAGCATGCAGGCGCTTGTCTCTTGCAGTTATATCCTTCAGGTCGATATTAATGCTCCTCTACTGGTACCTGTATCACCAAGACTTTAGGTTGGAATGCCAGCAGCATGATGATGAGTTGATGCACTGCTTCTTATATAGAAATGCACTGGAAGACTAGGGGACCCATCACACTTTGGGTCAGGGCTTGCTTCCCTCCCTTTCGGAGTTACTTATGGGGGTTTCATATGCCAGGAACATGCTGAACTCTTTCTCGACAGTCTGCAGGGCCAGCCGCGTTCCTTCCCTCTCTCAGCAGGCAGGCTTCTCTGTGCTGTAGGCAGACCCTCAGCTTCTCCAGCAAGTGGCAAACTACAGTTGACGACCCATCACCCCTAGGTGAATGGTTGTCATACACACAGCAGTCCTTTGAGTACTCTGCGGCGCACTCCCTTACTTAGTCAAAAAGAACTAGGAACTGAAACAGTGGGGGGATATGGATCCTACTTTTAGACTTTTTCAGATTGGGTATGTGGATGCACTGTCTAAGGTTTCAGAATTAGTTTGTGTGGGTTCGTCTTCAAATGTCATTTTCTGGCAGATCCTCAGACACAGCCTTTGTGCAAGGTGATGTCTCTCACAGCAGGTAGTGATGGTGCTGACTCCAAACAAGAGTATTCAAAACGAAGGCAGAATGTAGTGTCAGATATCGGCCTTTTGATGTCATCAACCTTCCTGAAGCAGTAATCGGGAACAGACAAAAAAGGCAGGCCATGTCTACAAACTTTATTACCTTGAACAATAAACTGCAGTTCCACCCTTCAGCCCTAACATCTACCAAATGGTAGCGCTCAGAATGAACTAATCAGCAGCCCCTTGCTAACAAGGTCTTACATTAATTTCTAAAAGTAGCCCTATCGCCATCTTGTCACTTCAGTTTTTAGATTTCCATCCTCCAGCCACAGGAGTGCAGGCAGTACACTTTCACTGTATGGGAAAGCTGTATCCCTCCTTCTTCTTATATTATGCTAAACCTGGGGTAATTCAGAATGGATCCTACAGTTCCTAGTACTCAGACTCAGAATCCTACTACCTCGCTTGTGTAATTCTCCTAACATGCATGCATGGACTCACCATGCACATGGAATGTCAGTGTAAAGTCAGAGCATTAACATCAAAAGTGGACTTTTACTTGAGAGAGATCAATAGATCTTCTGACACAGAGAAAAAAGTTTGGTCATATTAAAGATTCCCAAAAACCTGGTAAGCTGCCCCCACATATTTTATATAACTTACCCAGAGCATGGTTTGCATTCCTGTGCCCGCCATAAGGGCACGGTTTGTGCACTCTCTTATATCGCAGATCACATTTTTGTTATCAGGGACAGGCCTAGATCTCTGTGCACATGCTAGTAACGTGATGCTAGGGCCAAACAGAAATTCAGGATAAGTTTTACATACCGTTGGGCACTCAGGATAGAGGTATATACCTATTCACCATGCAGGGGTTACTCCTGTCCCAACAAACGTCCTCAAATTTGTTATTGGTATGAATGTGCTCTCTTTTCCACTATACATGCTTTCTGTTAGTTTCAGGGTGGGCTGATATTGAATGTACAGTTGCAGTAGTCCAGGTATGTACTTTTTTTTTTTTAATGAGTAGATGTTGCAAAACTTGTTTACACTCCATTATTTTAACTTTGAGTGAGGGTGAGCTTCGAATCTAACAATTTTACATTTTTTTGTGGCCTACTTGTTATGCTCCCAAGTGGGTGACCCATTGAAAGATAGTGTCTTGACTTCAGCTCTGCCACCCAATAATAGATAACTCCTCAGATTTCCCATGGTGGAGGCAGAGGTTGTGTTCTTTCGCTTATCCATGCTTGTGTTAATATGGAAAACAATACATTCATTTATGAAAACAAAATCACGTCCCTGTTAACAAAATCACCCGTCGTGAACTCCACATCAACCCCGACTCGCAAATGCATAATCAAGCAAACTCTGTGCCCAGGCTCAGGCTCAATGATTGATAGGCCACAGGTGGGAGGGTGCATTGCTGGCAGACAAACATTCGGGCAGGAAACTCTTGATGAATCCCACAGATAGGTGCAGCGACAACACAGTGGTCAGGGGAGATTATCCTGAATAAAGCGCACATTTTCCGAGGGGTACGCACGCCTCGAAAAAAAACACCATAAAGTCCGATGCCGCATCAGTTAGGAACACATAGCCAATCAGGACAAGCACAAGTAGTGATCACTCGCTCCCCACGCTGGACATCTGGACACATACACCACTGGCCATAACATGTCCACACAAGGCTGAGGCCCACCTGTAGTAATCATTTGACCATTCATTTTTGACTCTAAGGCAGCAATCAACATTCCTCACCATATAAGGATCGCAGGACAACTTTTACGATCTGATGAAAACTGTATTTAAGAATGATGCTAACTGAAGGTAATTTGAGACAGTCCTCAGACCCTTGTCTGTAACTGTTCTCCCGGCCGCTATGCTTAATTAAACAAACTGTTTCTGTTTTGCCAAATGCCTGTTGTCTTTTGTTTTTTAAAGGTATTTTATACTCCAGTAACAGTTGTTGATATTTATCGGATCTGTGTGGAAACGTACTAACTGAAAACATTTGTTACATGCAAGCTAGCTCTTGTTTTTTGATACTCTTAGTAAAAATCAGCCTTAAAAAACAAGTAAATCAGATGAAGCTTGTTGTGTCTTTGTGAAGGTCATCAGTGAGGTGATTAGTCACATATGAGTAGGAAGCGATTTCCAGGAGATGTGCCCTGGAATCAAAAGGTTTTATCTGGAGACTGTGTGCAAGGTTCTGATTGGCACTTCTCAGGCTCCCAAAGGATGCAAGAATGTGTTTACATTCCATAAGGTATGACTGAGCTAAATTGTGAAAACATTTGAAACCAGGGAGCTTTTATTTGTGTTTTAAAAACCTGCAAGCGTTGCTTAAAACACACTTTGTACTTATAGTCGTTGCTATGTTGCAAAATGCATAAATAAGAGGCATTGCCATTTACAAAGCCAATAGCCCAAACTGTTGCAAATGCGAAACCTATTGCATTGCAAATGCTTGTTTGGTGTTGCGAAGAGGTTTTGAGGAAGAGTTCCTTGAAGTATGCTACAGGGCACCGTTTTGCAAACATAATGGCTTTGATCTTATTTGTTTTCTACACAACCCTTTCCAGGATATTAGGATTGATGGTGTATCTGAATAGTAGAGTGGAATTTTATTGAACCTCATAGGTCCAGAGAGGTTTGCTGAATCATGGAAGCATAGATTTTCACGATCTGTGACTTGGTTGGCTTGCCAAAAATGTTGATTAATTCTTTTATTTATGAGGTTAGACTAGTGTGCCTATTCCATTCTACCCCCATGATGCTTCATAATATACTTCCTTTTTTTAGGCTATAATAAAGAAAGCGGGTGATTGAGATAAATGTACAGCGTTTGATAATGCACTCAAATGAAGCATTTGTTGTACCCTAGCTTTTGATCCATTCGAACACTTGTGGAACAATGTAATGCTGCTATACATTTTTGGGATTTTGGGATGACTAATGTACAAATACCAATTTGTCTAAAAACACAATTAAATGTTTTATTATCAAACAAAGCAACCCTGTTTGGCACTCACATCCTCTCTTGCCGCACTACTAATTTCCTAATGAATGCATATTTCCATTTAAGATCTCCGAAGTGACATTCTCATCCACGGCAACAAAGCCCGTAACAGGGCTATCCATGGGGATGTGGTGGCAGTGGAAATGCTGCCGAAGAACGAGTGGAAAGGCCGACTCAGTGCACTGAGCGAGAATGAGGCAGATGACAAAACACCTGGGGAGGCTCAGAGCGAGTTGATGCCTACAGGTATGAGTGAGGCCCAGTGTCTGGGTTGCATGGTGGGTTTTGAGAGAGTTCAAACACAGTAGTTGTCTGTCAAAAGTATGCTCTTAAATTTAGGTTAAATAATTTATTTTAAATGTCTTCAGCTTTTTGGTCTTCAATTAGTACATCGCAGTGTATTAGTCCTGATAGTGAAAGGTTGGGCCGTTTCTAACGCATAAGTGCAAAGATTATAATCTCTCATGATACTACTGGTGCCCTAAACAGACTCGGTATCTGCGGGCTGGGTAAACGCCAAAGTTAAACCTGTTGAATAGCATCATGTGGAGATAATTATTTGTACGAATTTCATGGAACAATGGGATAAAAAAGCTGAGAAGGAAATGTACCTGAACGGTCTGTGAGGCAGATGATGGCTAACAATGTGTTTGTGCATTGATCCGAAGTGGAGTCTGTATCACTCCTGATCATGTTAACCCAAAGCCCACAATGCACAACAAATCACCTTTTATCTTCATATTCTGTTTTCTGTCTTCTGGTCCAAAAGCAGCTTCAATATTAAGATATTGAAACCAGCGTTTAGACTTGAGAACCAACTTTTAACTTAAATATTTCCACACTGAGATAAACAGCATTACCAACTACGTTGTTAAGTGGGTTTAGGACAGAGACTTCAGTGCTTCTGTTACTCTAATCAGTCAACATCGGTGGAACACAGTGTGTAGAATATCCCTGAATCAAAGTGTTGTTTTTGCTGTGCTTTTTGATTTTTGTTATAGACAGATTTCCTATACATTCTGCTCAAATTCTCACTTTTGGTTAACTCGCAATTTGTGTGTAATTCATGACTCACGAAATGAGAGACAGAGTGTCATGCTTGTGCTACTTTAAGACTGAATTCATGAAAAAAAAAAAAAACATTGCACATTCTCTTCCTTTGCTTTGGGTCAAGTTCAGGTATTACACAAGTTTTGCTGATGTCTTTTTTGAAACTTGGATTTAGGCACCTAGGACCAAACCAAAGAGGTTAATAGAATTAGCACAGGTACAGCATGTTTCTGATTTTAGTGAAGAAATTGACCCTGGGTCATATGTTGCTAAGATGCCAAGATTGGTTCGCAAAGTTATTTTAATTTTTTTGAGATGTCCCAAAATTAAAATGTTCCAAACAGTGGTAATATATCAGAGAGCATAGGTCCCGCAGATATCCATTTAGAAAACTGTTGCTTTGAAGAAACAAAAGTCTGTCTCAGCTAAGCCATAGTAAACATTATAAAGATCAAGATGCTTCAGTGTTAAAAGGTCAAAGACCAACTGGCTAAGACGACCCCCAAAAAGGGTGATCACCTTTGACCGGAAACTAAATCAAGTCCGTATTCAGTATACTACATGGTTTTGTAATGTTAGTTAGGGAGACGTTTCCTTGGGCGTTGTATGGGTGTTCCCAACCAACTCCCATAGTTTTTGACACATTCCAAGATTTACCTGAAGTGGTAAATCTGAGAATGTGCAAAAAGATATGCCTCCCCAGGTGAGGTGTAACGAGGAGAAATATCTTTATTTGTCCTCGTTTTTTCTCTTTCTATGTGTGCAGCATTGTGCAAAAGAACACAAATAGTCAAGGCGATGGGTGCCGTCCAGCAAAGAGGTACCTTTCCTTGAAGAGTGACATGTCCCCACAGACTACAAGATAGTAACCAATATTTAATAGTAATCAGCATAATGGCAGTACCACTTTGCAATACAAAGCTAAAGCTTTTTAGGGTAGAGGAAGAGGTAAGAGCTCCAGTGATTCTTCCTTCTCTAGAACGTGACAGACCATTCATTCCCTCAGACTGCTCTAGATAGCAGAAGAGGTATTTTTCTTGCCAGGATGTCACTGTGTGCAATTTGTTTGCTCTCTAACTCAGGAAAGTGACTTTAATGTTTGTAAACCTTTGTATTCTGTGATCTGGATTTTTTCCGGCCTATTCATGAAGCATCTCTTGTTTGGGTGTCTCTTGTGAAATATAAATTATGGCTGAGGTGATTTGCATGTCAAAAGATCTTTACCTTAGATAAGTGGGTCTGTTAGTAGTTTGCTGTATATACTGTATTCATTTTTTTCAACACAGTCACAAACTCAAACTCATGAAAATCCTACAGGTTTGCGTACTTCTGCTCATAGAAGAAGTTCAGTCTCTCCTGTGAAAAGATTGCATTGTGGAAGTGACATTACAAGTACAAGGCAAAGGAGTGTACTCAATCTATTTTCTAATACTAATGAGAGGAGGCACACTGTTACCGAAATTGAACCTGCATTAGAATCAGCTGGTGTATATGAAAACCAACACATTTGAAAATTACCACATCACGAGATTCTCCTCTCTTGAGGAAGGCCTAATCTCTTTCCAACTGTCAACGTGAAGTACAGCATACGAATCTTGAATAGTCTCAAGATATACAACTCTTGTTATAGGGCCATCACTTTCATCGAGTTGTAGAATGTGCTTTTGAGGGGCTTTTAGAGATTCTCAAAGTCAGTGTTCTCTTTGGTCAGTGTGTATTCTGCAAAAACCATCCAAATCACCAAGTGGTGGATGGAATACCACAAGGGCTGGTAAAGATAAACAGTAACACCATTTGCATTTGTTTCATATTTAGAGGGAGAGGAGGAAACAAGTGATTTCAGTGATTGAAACATCAAATACTTGGCTGTCTATTTACAAATTATCCATTGCAAATCCAAAGTTTATTGCACCATTGCTTTATTATTTCAAAGTCAATGTATAGTTGCTTTTGCAATAGCACAGGGGCTGTTTGGTATGTAAGTGACTTAATCCTTCGGATATGAAAGCTGGTGTATGCAGTGAAAGTGAAATGGTTTACTATCTCTGTTGGCAGCAGTAATCCTGAGCAATCATTGAGTTCAAATATGTGCTATTGTTTGCCTTTCTCACGCTTTAGTGTTGTACTGGCCACAGGGGGATATGTACACAATGTCAGTTTCTGCACTATCTTGGATTATCATAGAACTCTCTGTTCACCGATAAATCTGAGAGGAGGGTGACTTGTATTTTGACTTTTCCAAGGCAGGGTGATTGGAGTCATCCAGAAAAATTGGCGGGATTATGTGGTGACGTTTCCATCAAAGGAAGAGACCCAGTCTCAGGCAAGAAATGCACAGAAGATTCTAGTTACACCTTGGGATTACAGAATTCCTAAAATACGGATCAGCACTCATCAGGCAGAGGCACTGCAGGTAGGTAGATGTGGGGTCTGGCCACATGGGCCAGCAATCCTTTCTTTTTGTTTACTGTGAACAATTTACTATGCGTGTTCATTTCTGCCTACTCAGTGCTTTAATTCTTGTAAAACATTTAATGAGAGATTTGTTTTATAGATTTTCTAGCACACTACCAATCAACCCTCACTGTTTAGACAGCCACATTACCTCATGACTTTTTAGCTGTACTTGGGTGGGGGAATAGGAAGTATCACTGCTAGTGCACCTCGATCTTGACATCTAGCGCTCTTACTACTCCTGTTTTTAAACCCTAATCGTCTTTGGTTCAGGCATCCCCTGCTTTTCTACTTCCTCTTCCAGCTCTGGGAATGCTCACCATCCTGTCCTACTGAAGCCTCCACTGTTGGATTCATCAGTGTAGTTCATCTCAGACCTACAGCCCGCCTATTGAAATGCCAATATCTACAAGTAGATCTTTTAAAGAGCATCTATCATATCCGTCCCTGCAGTGTCCTTGGCTAGTCCAGTATGGGAACACACAGATAGACCTGCCTTCCAGCATGCCTACTTTTCCAGTGCTGAGACTGCACACAGCTCACACACGTCAGACTGGCCCTGCAGCGCTACCTGCTTTTCTAGCAATGAAATATTGAAGTTATGTATTGTAAACTTGTTTAATTTGGTGGTGAACCCACTGTGGGGTGCTAATCACTTAAAATGTGGAATAATTTAATTCCATCTGCCTCATTCTTGTTGTTACCTCTCGCTCATAGCTTTGAAGATGGAGAGTTTGATTGTTATTTAAATTGTAGCATAATCTTACTGTATGTCTTTTTTTCTACTTTTTTGCTGCTGCAGGATTGCAGGGTAATTGTGCGGATTGATTCCTGGGAAGCAAACTCTCTGTACCCCAACGGGCACTTTGTGCGCGTTCTGGGGAAGATTGGGGATCTGGAAGTTGAAATTTCAACAATCCTGGTGGAAAACAGCATTTGTGTCTCTCCTTTTTCAGAAGCACAGGTCAGTGATTTTCAGGTGTACTAATTTATACAGAGCAACATATCTTCATAAAGTGGCGCGAAGGATTCACTGTCCCAGATTGTGAATGCTTGTGCAGCCACTACTGAAGGGTAATCAGAAACAACTGTTGTATTTGCATCGCTTCTCCCCATGTTGTTTTTTTCCATAGACCACTTCTTCAGTAGCTGTTTCTGTGAAACAAGCTTACAGTGTACATCCCAATTCTGTTTGTTGTTTGAGTGGAGCTTGCACTGCAGGTTCCGTGTATGTTCTGTGTGTGAATGAATGTTTTGTTGTACTGATGTTGTCCTGTAGTGCACTGTTGCTGCCCACACAGTACCTTTGGTGTGCGAGGGAAGCTTGACTTGCTTCTATATGTGGAGTTTCTTTTCTCTGGTTATGAGGCAAGTTTGTAGTGCTTCTGCATATGCTGTCCCTGTTGTGAGTGAAGTAAACATGCACTGCTACTGACCAGGATAGTACTTTTGGGAGTAAATGCATGTTACTTGTACTTACTTTTCAGATGAGAGAGATGCCTTCCTCTGAGAACCCCTGGAGTATCAGCCCCCAGGAGGAGCCGCAGCGCATGGACCTCAGGGACACACACTTGGTGTTCAGCATTGACCCCAAGGGCTGCGAAGATGTGGACGACGCCCTGTCCATCCGTAGTTTAGCCAATGGTAACCTTGAACTGGGTGTTCACATCGCTGATGTCACCCACTTTGTGGCGATGAATTCACACACAGATATTGAGGCCCGAATAAGGTAATTTGTTGTGAGTGGGATGGTTCAAGTCCCATAGGCACTTCATTACACTGGTGGCTAGTGGCTAAGCTGGTACATTTCAGTCTTTGGTTCAGCATGACATAGTTCCAGCAGACAGCTTGGATCAAGCATTTGCAGCAACATCAGTACAGTTTTGAAAAGAGACCGGGTCCAGTTGCCCCTCTTGTTACCAATGTTTAGTATGTAAAGGTGGCAAAGTGGGCATGTTAGTTGGTGCCCTCTGACTTTACCATTGCCCTCTTGTTTTCGTGATACAATAAATGCCTTTAATTAACATATTTTCAGAGATGCTTTCATCCAAGATGGCCTTGTGAAGTGGGGCTCATGAGCAGCCAATGATAGATTCTTGTGTGCTTGGCACGGCACTTCCATTCCACTGGAGTGAAGGTAGAATTCCTAAGAGTGTATTGTGGCTTCACGGGAGTTGAGATAGAGCAGTAGCTGCTAAGTACTTGTTTAATACACAACACTGTGGTAAAAGGCTTTGAAAATCTTAATTTAAATAAAAAATTGCCTTTGCTAGGTTTTTGATACAATCCAAGTTACTTTATAATGATGTCTCTGTTTTATGTTTTAACCAAATTGGTTATAGTATTTTCTACTCCTTTGTAAATTAAACACTAGGTGAGATGTGGTCAAAGTTTCAAGTTTGATCAGAGTTCTTGCTGCCAGGTTCAGTTGCAGATGGGCAGTACCATAGGGCAATATTTAGAGTTTGGTAGATGGCATACTCCATCACACATGTGGTCAGTGCGCTGTTCGACGGATTATAGCTTATGGCACTTGTATTACAGTGGACAGGATATTTGTCAAAGTTTTGAGTATACCGTCCACCACACTCTAAATAAGCCCCTTTAGTCTGGTAAACCAAGCAAAATCCTATTCCCCTAATCCATGTGAGAAGATTTGAATGGTTCTTTTTGGACTGGGTTGAAAAGCAAACCTGAACAAACCGGTTTGGGCAACTCCTTTCCGTAAACGGCTTTCTCCAAAATTTTATTCGTAAATGACATTTGCCAGGCTAACAAACCCACTTTGATGAATGCCCCTATAGATCAAAAATGATATTCGGAAGGATTATTTATCCCTGGCTTCTCTTCATTCCTCAGTGTTTTTGTTTTTTGCATCTGCCCCTTCCCACTGGTTCTTCTCCCAACACGTGACTTCTTTTTCCAAAGGACTCATTTTTTTGTGACCTGATCCTGTTCAAGCTTGTCTCTTTTTTTTTTTTTTTTTAATTAACTTTATTGGTGCATCACATAGACATCTCATACAGGTAAATACTGACATAACGATAGGGTTACCCGCCCTTCCCTCCCGTCCATTATAAAAAGGAGGAGAACAGAACACCGCTCCCCTATCTATAAGCAATTCACTTTACAGATTAAGGAATATAAACAAGGGAGAGTCCATGTCCCACATGTATGTTCACATTGGTGGTACATCGCGCATATAATTTCACTCCTCATGATGTCTCCGTAGATCATCCCAATCCCATCCCCCAAACTTTCCCCTCCCATGTTTGCTTCAAACATAGTCACGAAACAACATTACTGTGTACATGGTTGTCGTATGTTAGTCACCGATGCCTAGCCACGGATTCATGCCTGTTCCCTCCCCTGGATCCCCAGCACCGGTTTTGCTGCCACCGCACCCGCAGACCTCTGAGTTTCCGTAATCTGATCCTCTCTGAGCTCTGCCAGCATTTGAGACCATGCCCGGAGGTGCGTCTCCAACTTTTCATCCTTCCGAACAAGCTTCATTTGTGCCTTTTCTGCCATCGCAAACTCACATATATTTTTCATCCATTCGCCTGCTTGTGGGGACCTAGGTCTGAGTCTTATTATAGCAATGTGCCGTCTTTCCAGCACCAACCCCAGTAGGAGGAATCACCTGCTTAATTTCTTGTTCTAAGGGTTAGGTAGCAGACCCAACAGTACTTTTTGGATCGTTTTAGGAATTACCCATTCCGTGACCCTCTGAAGGTGTGTGATCACCGTGTCCCAGTAAGAGAATAATGTTGGGCATGTCCACACATAAGTCCGCTGCCTGTGACTTGCATCTCGGGCATTCGGCACTACGGGCAGGGTAGATTATATGTAGTGTACGTGGGGTGAAGTATACCCGGTGAACCAGGTTTTATTGGAGGAGTTTAAATTGTGCATTAGTGCTAACTGTGCGGACCCCTTCATGGACATTTTTCCAGTCCCTATCAGATAGGGGGCCTTTAGCATAGTATCCCATCTCTGCTTCACCGGCAATACCCCACCCGGTAAGTCATCTCTCAAGGCTCTACATAGATGGGTCACCAATCGTCTACCCTGCGCCATGTACAGTATTGTTTTCAATGTATTAGTGCTAGGGGGTTCTGTCGGGAACCCTGGCCAGATTTCCAGAGTGTCACTTGAGATCTTCTCATACTGTAGGAATTTTCCCGCTCCCAAATTAAAGGTGGCCATCGCCTCTTCTCGAGTGACAAATCTTCCATCCACATACAGGTCTCCCAGTGTTTGGCACCCTCCTTCCTTCCACCTTCACATGGACACAGAAATCACAATACAGGTGAAAGGGCGCAACACCCATAGGGGTATATATGGGGCATGTTGGATCACCCTTCGGACAACAGTTTCCCAGACCTAGGCCACATGTTGCACAATGTATGGGATCCGAAGAGGAACACCCCCTCCAAGCATCAAAAGTTCTGGTAGTGTGTGACTGTCGTATGTACCAGCCAAAAGGTTTGTTTTCCAGTTGTCTTCATTATCTAGCCAATGTACCGCATGCTGTAATTGGGAGGCCATGTAATAACATTCTAAACAAGGGCCTTCCCTATCCTCCCCGATCCTATGTCCTCTAACGTTGCTAGGCGCACCCACCTACGTTCATTGCCCCATAAGAGATCTGTCAGGAGGTGGTCTAGTGTCCAGAAGTAGTGTCCTGGGATGGTGTAAAGCGAGTGTTGCAGTGCTCATAGACATCTGGGTATTGCAGTTCGACCCTTGAGTGACAGCGGTAATTCACGCCAGAACCGTATGGATCCATGTATCTCCTCAACCACTCTGCCAATGTTTAGATTGAAGTATGAAGAGGACGTGTTTGCTAGCCTTATCCCTAAATATCTCGTCCCCTCACCCACCAATGGCAGATCTCCTCTTGTCAACTCCGATTGTGGCACATCTGCCAATCTGCTGATGGGAATTGGCTTGGATTTTCCTGGGTTGATCCGGAGTCCTGATACCTCTCCAAATCTCCGCAGATCTGCAAGGAGAAGTGTCCCCAAATGTGTTGGTTGGTGCAGACAGATTCGCGTATCGTCGGCATATAGTGAGACCACATGGTTGGTCTCTCGTAGCCTGATCCCCCTCAAGGTCCCAGTCCGTCCCGCAGGGCCGTTGCCAGCGTTTCCATGGCTAATGCAAACAAAAGCAAAGAGAGCGGGCACCCCTGGCAGGTGACTCTGCAAAGAGCGAATGGGCTGGACACCAAGTTCCCCACTCTAATTCTGGCCTTTAGAGGTTGTATAAAGTAAACTGGCCCATCTAAGGAACTCCCCACCTGCACCAACTCGTTGGAGGACCTGCCACAAATATGGGCAGTCTACCGAGTCAAAGTCTTGTTCAATGTCTAACAGCGCTAAAGCATATTCGTCATCCATTAAGCACGGGGCGTGCCAAACATGTGCCAGCCTTTGCAGATTATGAGTGGTGCTGTGCTTAGGTATGAATACTGCCTGGTCTTTATGAACAATGTTGGAAACCCTCGGGAGAAGGCGCGCTGCCATGATCCCACTAAGTATTTTTACATCTATATTTAGTAAGGAGATCGGCCTGTAAGAATTGACTAGCAGGGGGTCTCTATTGGGCTTCGGAATCATTGCCACCATCGCTTTGCACATGGAGGACGGCAGAGAGCGCCCTTCACGAGTACCTCAATATAGACCTCCATTAGGTGGTCAGCCAGTAAGGGGGCGAACCTCTGATAGAACTCTGCCGGTAACCCATCAGCTTCGGAGCTCCTAGCGGTTTTAAGGCACTGGATAGCCAACAGAATTTCCTCTTTTTGTATCGAGGCATTCAGAGCCTCCCCTGCTTCTGAATCCATTGAGGGAAGCCTGACCGAGTCCAGAAAAGCTCAGATAGTCTCCTGCGGGGCAGAGGATCAATGCGCGTATACATTTTCAAGGTGGTTAGCCAGGGCTGCAGCAATTGTGTTCTGTGAAAAGACAATATTTCCCTCACTAACTCTGAGCTACCCAATGGGGTTAATGTCTGACTCTCACTTAATTAGAAGAGCCAGTAATGCTCCAGTTCTATCTCCCTCCATGTGTAACCTTTGTCGGTATGTAGAGTGCACATTATTTTTAGTCTATGCAGGTCTGTCAACCGTGCCTCCCGTGCCACTTGCCACTCTTCCATTTTGTGTAGGGCCCCAGGGAGGGCCTTCTCCAGCCTGCTCAGTACTGCCTCCTGTTTGGCTATGTCCATTTCCAGCTGTTGGTGAACCCCATACAACGTTTTAATACACACACCCCTAATTACCACCTTAATGGCCTCCCATTCAAGCGCTCGATTCATGGCGGATCCCCAGTATTCCTCAAAATACCGTTCTAGGGCTCCTAAGAGAGTAGCCGCAAATGGAGGATCTGTCAGGGCCTCAGTCCCAAGTCGCCAGAGGGTTATCGCAGCGCGGGTCTTCGCCCCACCCAGGCTTAGCAGTACGGGTGAATGGTCGGAAAGGTATCTAGGTAGATAGGTTATTCCTCTCACATCAGATACCAGTTCGGTTGAGAGGAACCAGTAGTCTAGTCGGCTAATGGCTCCTGACGCAGGTGAGTAACAAGAAAACTGTTGGGTTGTTTGGTGGCGTTGCTGCCACACATCAACCAGGTGCATGCCATCCAGAATATCTCGTAGAATCCCAGTCAGCCGGGGCTTAGTACCGACATGTGGGGGCTCATTATCCAGGGTGCCGTCAAGAACGAAATTAATGTCACCTGCCAGCAGCTTTGATGCTCCCAAATATGGGGCCGCCGCCCTCATCAATTAGGGAAAAAGGATGGACAATCATCATTAGGGGTATACAAGCTAATAATGCACATTTCCTTGCATTCCAACTTCCTGTGTAGGAAGTGGGCATGTTAGTTGGTGCCCTCTGGCTTTACCATTGCCCTCTTGTTTTCGTGATACAATAAATGCCTTTAATTAACATATTTTCAGAGATGCTTTCATCCAAGATGGCCTTGTGACGTGGGGCTCATGAGCAGCCAATAATATATTATTGTGTGCTTGGCACGGCACTATCATTCCACTGCAGTGAAGGTCCATGAAGTGGTGTAGATGTTGAAAGATAACCCCAGGGGCCACCCAAATGAGTACCCTCTAGCAAATCCAGAGAAGGAGATGTCATATAATTGCCCTCTCCATCGCTTCTTTAAAGAGGCCAGGGAGTCCTCCCAGACGTGTCTCCTGCAGACATGCTATTGCTGCTTTATATCGCTTCAAATATTCAAATACTTTTCTGCGCTTTTCAAAGGCGGCGATACCACGAACATTCCATGTAATAATTTTTTTCACAGGGCTGCCATAACGCATATGCTCCATTGTCACCATCTCTTTGCAGCCATGCGCTCCCATACTTTGCTTGTTGCTAGTGAAACTGCAATATCATTTCATATTCAGTGACTCAGCAGGAAAGTGGGGGCATAAACCCCAACCAAACCCCAACAGAGATAATCACCCCCTCTCCTTGGGTAGTATTGCACCCCCCCCCACAACCCCAATCTCAAAAGAGACAAGTTAAAGCTGTGAATTTGCCGCCCCATCATCCCAAGAAACATTAAACATATAAGAACAATAAAGCAATAACATCCAATATTAATTCCAAATATCTGTACTTTCCATTGTCGTTCAAGTAAAATTGCCTAACAACCTCTTGGCTAGGCTAGTGGTTGGCTCGCTAGTGGGGTGCAAGGTCATGCCTCTAGCCCCCCAACCAGGGGGTTGGCCCCCGCCGACTACGTGTAACCTGGATCTGGAGGCACTTAATTCCATACAACATTGAAATTTACCTTCCTTCATGTGATAACATGGGTTTTTAGTCATTTCCCACAGGCAAACAGCATTGTACTTATCTAGTCCAAACGTCTATCTCCATTTCTCCCCAGAGGGGACATCCTCCCTAGTGAGAAACATCTTTGTTTGGGTCATTTCCCATCTGTTGTGCTGGGGATGATTCCCCTGAGTCCAGGACGGTGTCCGATGCGTGCAAGGTTCCATCTGGGCACTCTCTGATTCTTCCAGGACTACGCATTTTAGTACTGTGCTGCCGTGTGTTCCGTTTCCCTCTGTCCCAAGGCGATTGGCCCGTACCGGTGGGCCGGGACAAGTCCGCTGATGGAATCAAGCACACTCCTGGGTGTCCCTGGAGTCCAACCAGTCACTGGCCTCCGCCGCCGAGAAGAAGAACAATGCTTTCCCGTTGCTTTCGACCCTCAACTTGGCCGGGAAGAGGAGGCTGTATTTGAGATTTAGATCCCCGAGGTGTCGTTCACAACCATGAAGGATTTCCTTAGATCTTGCACCCTCTGCATGTAGTCTGGATAAATCGAGATCTGGTGACCTTCAAACTTCAGCTGGCCGCAAGTACGAGTAGTTTGCAAAATGGTATCTCGGTCTCAGAAGTTAAAAAGCCTGGCTATAAGGCATCTTGGTGGCGCGCCCGGTTTGGGAGGGGGACAAGCGCCCTATGTGCCCTTTCAACAGTGAAGAACTTGGGGAGTGTGAAAAAATCCAATCTTTCAGGAAGAGTTTGGCAAACGACCCTTCTGCTTTTTCAGGGAATCCAACAAACCGTAAGTTGTTTCTACGTGACCTCCCTTCTGAGTCTTCGGCACATTCATCCAGACGGACCACCCGTTTTTGAAGATCAATTACAGTGTTTCGCAGAATATGAACCTCCGTCTGCAAGGTATGAACCGTTTGTTCATTAGTGCTCAGTCTGTCTGAGATTTTGCGAAGGTCACAGCGGAGGAGGTTGACCTCAATTGCGACTGTGTCTATTTTGTGTACCATTTCATCTTGGGTGGTATGAATTGCCACCAGTACATCCGCAATAGAAGGAGAAGGCTCCGTTCGGGAGAATTGGTGTTGCGACGCACCTCCAGCAGACAGTGGTGCCTCTCTAGTTCCCAGGGTTCACGGCAACACTGCACCGTTAGCGTAGGTTCTGGCCTGGTCCCCTCGTTCCGTCTCTGTGTCCCTCCTGCGCCCTACTTACTTCCAGGGAGTTTTAGCTTCGACTTCAGAGGGTATCCGCACACAACATGTCTGGGGTCAGCTACAGCAACAGGGCGTCTTCTCGCCCCAGGCCAGCCGCACGGAGCCCACTTGGGGAATATACCTTAGCGCCCACAGCACAGCAGGGAAGATGGCAGCCAATACACATACACCCTTCTTCTGTTTCCTTACGCTGCAGCAAAACACGGATCACGCCAGCTAGTAAGTGCCGGGGGTACAGCTAAACATTTCCTGATTCGCAGGAGGAAGATTGGCAGCCAAACTTCTCATGATGCTGTCTGATTAATTCTAGGTCGACGGGAGTGCCGGTAGAGATGCATCCTCGGCCAACTTGCCAGGCCCTGCCCTCTCTGCTCGCCTCTTTACCACTTACTCTGTTCCTTTTCAGTGAGGCCATTACAGTCTCCTCTCCCCTGAAACGCTTAGCTTCCCTTAACAACTTCTCCTCCCACTCCAGCATCTGCTGCGTCCTTCTTTTATAACATGATGGAAGGTCCAAATGTGACAGTTACTATAGCTCACATGATTTACAACTTCATAAATGTTTTTCAGAATACAAAGGGCAGTTTTTCTAGTGCTGCCGTTATAACTGGATTTCTTTACCATCTGATTTTTCTAAAAGGTAAAATATCTCCATGCTTGTGCGAAATGGCAGAATACACTGTTTCAAAAAATATTCTGATTTCCATTCAAAATAATTAGAAAATCCTGCCTAAGAAGGAAACATTTACAGATATTTTTATTTAAAACATTTTAATGCCAATTGCCCAAAATACAAATGAAACAGTACACTTGGCTTCTGGAATCACACCTCTTTAAAACAGTGTATATTAAATTAATAGCAAAGGAGGAAATGGTGTCCCAGCGTAAAGTGACAAACTATATGCACTCCTTTAAGAAACTTGGAAAACTACTTCATTAATCATGCATGGCAGGGTGCCACTCAGGCAGCTAGTGTTTTTCCACTCTGTGAGGAAGATCTTGTATTTACTCATGTTTTATTTAAATCTTTTTGGTGATTTTTACTATTTTTGTTTTACGTTTTTAGATGTTTCCTATCTTTACTGTGATTTTTTTTTTTCTCAGATTTTTGTTTTGTGATGGTGTCCCACCTCTTTGTTAATTTCGGCCACTTTATTTACTTTTTTGATAAATGTCTAGCCTATAGAGGCAAAATATTGAAGAATAATGACCATTACATCAGTATAGTATGTCTTCCTGACACCCACTCGATTAAAGTCTGTGAGATTCGATACAAAATGTGATATTTGAGGCTGAGGGACTTGGGAGGGGGTCCACCTCAGTGCCAAGAAAAGTGGAGCTGGATGCAAGTCACCTGCAGCATCCACTTCTGCCCTTGTGGTAAGTGGTCAGCAGTCTTCTTCCCATGCTGATGACACGTTTGCCACTCCTGGAGGTGGGAGGGCAGCAACTTGTTGCCAAAAGCTGTTCTGTTTTTGGTCAAGTTTGTGATCTCGACTTTGAATAGCCGATGGTCTAATTTGACATACCCATACCTGTGTTTCGACATCAAGAGGCTTGGAGTACTCTGTTTCAGTGCCAAGGCACTTGAAAATGTCAAGAGACAGTTTGACATTGGGGTGGGGGAGCTCCCCGTCCCTTTGGTGAGAACTTGTTTTCTCTTCATCTGGAAGACCTGTGAAGTGCTTTGAGTGGAGGATCGTGACCAAGTACATCTCCATGCTGTGCCAAGTTCTCTTAGAGGGTTCAGACTTAACAGGTCCCTTAGCCTTCAAGGGACGGTACAGCTACACTAAGCATGGAAATGTCTATTACCCAGAATCACTGGAATGGCGTGAGGTAAGCGAGTAAACATCATTCAGAGTGGGGTATTAGGGCAGGGACGATCACCTTCTTGTATTCCTGCATGAGATGCATGTAAGAGGTGCAGGAACATGTCTCTTGGCACGGACATCATTGATTCCACCATTCTGAGTCCTCTAGTTTACTGAGACAGAGATGTAACAGATCTTTGCCTTAGGATTCAGGTTTAGCATTTTGCCCTTGATCTAGTTTGCATGAATTTTTATTGGCTTCCCCAGATTCTGTATCATCAAGAATCTTTCCTATTGATGAACTGGTGGCTTTTCATGAGCTCTTCAATAGAGCTGCATCCTGAGTTTCTAAAAGAGATGGTTTCAACAGATACCTTGTTGTAGCATCCGCAAGAAAGATGTTTAATTCAGGTAGCTCAACTTCCTCAAATCCATCAAAGAAGGAGGGCAGAATATGGGATGCTATGGGGAATACCGTTTGCCAGATATCAGCCTGAATTGCAAAAGCTGTCACCTCTTCCTCTCTGTTCAGCCATTATGGTTGTTCTCTTTTAAGGTCAATGAATCAAATACTGAAGTATCTCTCAAGAGAAAAAAGATTTTTTTTTCTGGCGATAGTTAAAGAAGGTCTGGTAACTTAGATATCCTGATTGGGGTAGCGAGAGACACTGTGGACCTGGCTAGAGCTGACATTTGTCATGGAGTTTTGATGAGGCGCTCTTCCTGCCTAAGGTTAACTCCCTTGATCCCTCATGCTTAACAAAAAGTTTAAATTGCCATTCAGTGGGCCATCTCTTTTCCAATCTTAGATGAATGAAGAAATTCAGTAGATAAAAACAAATACCAAAATCATGAAATCTGTTGGTCTACAGTAGATTAAAGAGTTCTCTTGTATACAATTAAAATCTTTCCACAAGTGTAAACAGCATTCTCATATTCTGTGCTAGAAAAGACAGCAGCTAAAACAACAACAGAAGTAGACCTTTCAAAGGTGAAGGTCTTCTTGAGGAAGAGGCCGTGGTAACAACGTTCTGCTGATGCAGGGTGGGCACCTGCAAAGCAATAGCACCATCACCCTACCTCTATTTCTCCCCTCCAGGAAGAATCATTTCCAAACATCTCTAATTATGAAGGAAATGTGGTTGCTAGATCTTGTGTGGAATATGTGCAAAGTCAGGTTTTTCAGCACTCCTCCTCAGATTTCACCAAGGGGTTCACATCCTCGAATGTTGGACCAGATGGTTCAAGAGGCTCAAACACTTAGAAAGGCACAATAAACCCAATATCAAAACATCAGAGGAAAAAGGTAGTCTTTTCCCATTATTCCCTAATCGAGACAGGACCCAAGTAAGATTTTCACCGGATTAGATCTGAAAAAGACAAACCAGTAGGTTTAAGAAAAAAATTAGAAGGCTGGCCCTTCAGCCAATTTTTCCTCATCTATATTAGGGAAACTGAATGTTGGCACTGGAGGTTCGAGATTACAAGGTACTTCTTTTTGGACTGAAGTCCTCTCCCAAAGCTTTTTCGAAAGTCGTGGTGAGAGTTCCAACATTCCTCTGCAGTTTGGGACTGTTCATGTATCCTTATCTGGAAGAATGTTAATCAGAGTTTCATTGCGTCCCATGTTTGCACAGGGCTTACAGTTAACAGTAGATCTGCTATTCAGACTTGTTACATCAACTGAATATAAAGAAATTCTAATTGTTTTCAACTCCCAAAATTCTATACTTAAAAGCGATCCTGGACACAGAGAACAGAAGCAGGTCTCATTCTAACAAGAGATTTCATTCCATACGTCAGAAATGCCTTCGGCTTTGCTTAAGTCACTCTCCTTCGATTCATAACACCTCTCTTCGGGGCTCCATAGCCTCCTGCATGTGGGATGCTAGGTTGCATATGAAAACTCTGCATCACCATTTGGAGTATCAGTGGTGCCAAAAGTCAGGAGATTCAAATGACAAAATATACCGGTTAGCGTATGCCACGCAGTTTCTATAATGAAGGTCTAAGAAAAAGAACCTCCGTGCTGGAGTATCATTACGTCCTCAGATCATTTCACAAACAATGGTAGCATGCCTTGCTGGAGGTCTTGGGTGATCATATGGATATCTTACCACCCAGGGGCTGAGGTCCCCTCTGGAGAATTCTACAACATAAACATGTCGAAGATGAGGGTGTTTGACCTGGCTCTCAAGTGTTTATTTTTATTTTTTGTTTGTGGTGTAAGTAGGCCCTGTTCTACTTCAGATGGACATGTTGGCTATGTACTATTTGAATAAGCAATAAGGAAGTTCAGAGTGTTCTTCCAGGAGGCTTAGGTGATTAGACACTGGATGCAGGTGAGGGTTTCTTGTTTGATGGAACATCCTCTGGATCTGCCAAACACAAAAGTAGATCATGTGAGTTGCCATGAATGGGTTTTAATAGACAAACTGCTGGCTGACATATTCTTTTGTTGAGGGCACCCAGGAGAAGATTTGCTTGCAACAAAACCAAGTGCGAAATGCACCATTTGCGGCATCAGGTTTCAAAAACCTTGATCCTGAGGGAATGCACTTTAGATGAGTTTTGATTCAGAGGATTATTGCTATATGCCCACTTCTTCTGTTGGAGATCAAAAAGTTAATACTCCTCAATGTAAAGTTGACTGACCTAGCCCGGTATTGTCCTTGCCAGTGGTGATACCTAGAGTCTATTCTGATGTCCTTTTTACTGCATAAGAGACTACTGATGTAGGAAAAGACAGTACTGGTTTCTTAGCATTGCCTGGCATCGTTTGGTTTACACTTCTCTTCTATCAGAGTGTATCTAACTGCAATCACCAAGTCTCCTTCCCTGGCATCTTTGTTTGGTCAGAAGGCCTTCTCCTACCTGGGAATTGAGCCTGGTACTCTCTCTAAGTTAGTGTCCTACTCCCTTAAACCAATGCACAAGGCTGATTTCCAGCACATTCATGGAAGAGTTGCATATTTAATGGCCATAAGGGTAAGTTCCCTTCAAACTGTCTGCAACAATGAACCATAAACGGTTGTTCATCGTAACAGTGTTGTTAAGACTTAACTTTCATTTCTCCCAAAAAGTTGATTTTCAAAGTAATCAGACTGTTCCTTGACCACTTCCTTCCCACATCAGAAGTCCCCAGCAGAGATGTCTTTACATACCCTCGATGTTGAAGGGGCTTTGTTATCATTGGATTGGACTGAGTTTCAAACAGTTTTTTTTAATATTATGGGGCTAAACACAAAGGTCTAGTTTCCTCTTAACTGACCATAGCCAGGTGGATCGTTTTGTGCTTTGTTACCTGTTTTTTTTTTTTTGATAATCACATTTTTATTTTCTTGTGGAAGGACAAAAAAACTCAGATATCATATACAACAATCCGATTGAACTGGCATCAAAATGACATATCATGGATTCAATGACAATCAATAGCAAAGCCCCCATCCCGCCCCTTAGCCTCCCATTCCCCCTACCCGTACTCTCCCCCCTAGAATAAGCCCCCTAACCATTTCCCCCACACCCTGCGAAACTTTTTGGGGCATCCCCGTGCAGCATACAACGTCTGTTCTTGTGCGGCACACCAGTCCACGCCCCTTCTCCATGTAGCACACTTGGGTGGATCGATCTGCTTCCAGGACGCTGCGATATCCCTTTTAGCCACTACCAGAGCAGTAGTTAGAAAATATTTTTCATTGCGGGAGCCATCTAAACCATCCGTTATCCCCAGCAAAGCCAGTTTGGGGTCATGGAGGACCTCCCACCCCAGGACCTCTGTTAATTCAAGTTCAATCTCACCCCAGTAACTCCCCAAGCGCGGGCAATTCCAGACCATATGGAAGAAGTCCGCTGGATCAACCCCACAGCGGGCGCATGAAGCATCCGGGGAAAGGCCTGCACGATAGAGGCGCCGGGGTCAGGTAGTCGGCATGCAGGTAATAAAGCTGGATGAGCCGCAGTTTAGCCGATGCGGTGATCGTCCTGGGGGCCATAAGGGCGTCCCTCCAGTCAGCTTCATCCAATGGGCCCACCCAGGTCTCCCAGCGCTGCCTCAGTCCATCCCAGTCCACTGGGGTGTTATTAATCAGGGAGCGATAGATACGAGAGATTCCTCCTTTCCCAAGGCACCCCAGCATCGCCTAAGCCTCAGGCGGGCTGTGTTCGGGAATCCGTGAATCCAGAGGGACGGGAGTCTGGACCGCATGGCGCAGCTGGAGGTATTTATAGAATTGCGAAGGGTGCAACGAGAATCGACCCTGAAGCCCCTGAAAGGAACACATGCGGCTCCCCCGCCACAAGTCACTCAACCGAGAGATCCCAAGAAGGTCCCATGCTCGAAACCCCTCTAGCCCCGCTACCTCCCGCAGCCAAGTACCATGCCAAAGTGGTGTGACTAGGGTCAATGTCCTCGACCAGCGGGTATGCCGTAGGGCGGCACGCCATGTCAGGAAGGGGGCCCGCGTAACGTCCGAGAGCGACAAAGGGATCACCGCCCCGTAGAGCATGTTTTGAATGGAGGAGAACCCCACGATCTGTACCTCTAACCTATAGGCCGGATCGTTCCACCCGCCGGAGAACCAATCATGAATCACCAGAAGCCGAGTTGCAAGATAGTACAAATAAAGGTTGGTCATGCTCAGGCCTCCGTCATATGAGGGAATCCGGCAACGGTCCAGGGCCAGATGTGGCCCACCGCCAACCCAGAGAAACTTAGTCGCAATCTTGTCCATATCCCGGAACCAGGAGCGGGAGAAGGAGCAAGGCGTGTTCTGCAGCATGTATAGGAACTTAGGGAGTATCATCATCTTGTAGAGTGCTATCCTCCCCAGTGGGTTCAGTGGGAGCGACTGCCACTTCACCAGGTCCGATCTGGTCCTATTAACCACAGGAGCCACGTTGAGGGCCCAGCAGAGCTCCGGAAGAAGGGTGATCCAGATCCCCAAATATTTAAATGAGTCTCCGGAGGAGAATATCAGACTGCCAATCGAAACATTCCCTAGACGGGTGCAACGGGACCAGGACAGATTTTTTGGGGTTCAGGTGAAGACCGGATGCCTGACCGAAACGGCGAAGAATCTGGCGAACACGAGGGCCCGAAACAGACGGATCTGAGATATAAAGTACGTCGTCCGCGTACAGGGCGATCTTATCAGGGACCATACCCGGCCAATCCCACCCACGGAGAACAGGGTCCGATCGGACCAAAACGGCCAGAGGCTCCATCGCCAGGGCGAAGAGGAGGGGCGAGAGCGGGCAGCCCTGTCGCGTTCCCCGCCCTATGGAAAACGCGTGAGAGAGAGCTCCGTTCACCAACACTCGGGCTCGCGGCGCCGCGTACAGGACACGGACCATGGCACAAAACTGGGGACCGAAACCCATGCGCTCCAAGACCTCTCCGAGATAGACCCACCCGACCGAGTCAAAGGCCTTTTCAAAGTCGACCAGTAGAAGAGCCAGATATGGAGATAGGTGCTCCCGGTGGGCCAGGGCCAGATGTAAGCGCCGCAAGCAGTGCCTAGTCTCCCGAGCCGGCATAAATCCACATTGGTCCGGGTGGACCAGTGAGACAAGATGCGGGCGAAGCCGTTGCGCCAGGATGGTAGTGTATATCTTAAGTTCGGTATTAATGAGAGATATCGGCCGGTAATCCGAGCAAGATTGTGATGGGGGTTGTGTTTTGGGAAGGACTACTATCGTGGCTGTGTCCGTTTCCGGCGGGAACGAGCTCTTCCCCACCACTTCAGCATAGAGATCCAGAAGCCTCGGGGCGAGGGTCTCACGGTAATGGGCGTAATATTCCTGAGGGAAGCCGTCGGGCCCCTGGGTCTTCCCGGAAGTCAACTGACTGATCGCTTCACTGATTTCCTGCAGCGTGATGGGCAGGTCTAAAGTCTCACCAGCCTCCCGTCCCAACCGCCCAAGACTGACCCCGCTCGCCCCCATCATCTCTGCAAGAGAGATCTCCGGTGCCCGAGCCCGCTACAGTTGGGAGTAATAATCTGCAAAGGTCTGTGCCACTGCCACGGAGACTGTGTGGGTCACGCCAGTGGAGTCCACAATGGCAGGAATAATCCGGTTTACCCGAGGGTAAGTAGCCAGCCGATGGAGGAGCGTACCGTTCTTGTCCCCCCACCCGGGCCACTGAGGAGCGCTAAAGAGTCTTAGCCGCCTCCATAGATTGCATACATATCTCCTCCCTCAGAAAGGCCAGCCGTCGCGCCCGCGCGGTGTCACCCAACGCCTCCTGGTCCCGTTCAAGTTCCAATGCCTGTGCTTCGCAAGCCGTGAGTCGCTGGAGATGTGCCCGGTGTTGCTGTTGCACGTGCCCCCTGGCAGCCCCCTTAATAGTCGCCTTTCCGGCCTCCCAGAGGATGGCCGAGGAGGAGACAGAGCCAACATTATGAAGATAATAATTGGCAATCTCGTCTCCCACTGTCTTCCGGAATTCTTTGTCCTGAAGGAACCAGGCATTCAGGCGCCACATCGGGCAGGCGGAGAAAGGAGGCGGGCCGAGAGCAATAAGCATCGGTGAGTGGTCCGAAAGGCCCCTTGGAAGAATGCGGGTGTCCTGAACCCCCGCACATTCCGTAGATGGGACAAAAATTAAGTTGATCCGGGCGTGCGAATGGTGCGCCCCCGAGGTGTGAGTGTACTGTTGAGCATGTGGATGCCAAACCCTCCAGATGTCACACAGGCCCTGGGCGTCAGCCCAACTCGACAACTGCTTCGCGCGAGCGGCTTTGGCGAGGGAGATCGGGCCTGTCGAGTCCATACGGGGCGTGTAGACGGCATTGAAGTCCCCCCCCTAGAACAAGCGAGCCCGCCGGAAGCGTGGGCAACAAATCTGCGGCGTAGGAAAGGGCAGCCTGCAACAGGGACGGTGCCGCGTACAGGGACAGCAAGGTGAGTGGTCGCCCCTCGAGAGTGCCACAAACTGCAACAGCCATACCCATGGGATCTAAGTGCACCTGGGCCAGTACAAAGGGAAGAGACCGTCTGATCAGGATAGCCACCCCCCGGGAGCCCCTAGCAAAGCTTGAGTGCCAAACCCTATCATACCCGTAGCGGGCGAGAAAGGGACATTTATTACTGAGAAGATGGGTCTCCTGAAGGAGAAGCATGTCGATCCCCATACGCTGTGCATATTTGAGGACTGCCATGCGTTTGAAACGGTCCAAAAGACAATTTACGTTCCAGGATAGTATGCGCAGTGCGGCCCTGGGAATGGGTGTGTCAGCCATAACTATAGTCGGGGGCAGGCCTAACAAGAGTTCTCGCCTTCCGGAGTGGAGGGGATGCATCCCTCAGTCCGCAGGGAACTCCACAAGCTAAGGGGAGCAAGCCCGGAGCAGGGAGCAGAATACGACGCCACCCCTGCATGAGGTGTGAGCGGGCGCCACTGTAAGAAGCACATCCCTTGTGAGGAGCAGGCGACCCCGGAGTCGATCGCAAGGAGGGCCGGGGAGCGTGCAGAAAAGGGCCCCCCGTTGGGCACAACACCCACACCAGAACTGAAGGGGGCGCAGGCGCATGGCCTCCCCGGAGGGAGAGACATCGGGAGAGCGGACAGGAGACCAGGTCAACAGTGTCATGATGCCATAGAACAACAACAGCGAGGAGATCATCCCCCACCAACAAAATCCCCCCTAGGAGGAAGAAACAACCCCAAACCAACCCCAACCCCCCACCTTATACTTCGAAAACAGAAGCATCTGTCGCCCTAACGGTATATAACAATAACCAAGCTAAAACGCTCGGGCTTGAGCACATAGTGGAACCCTCAGTAGAGCGGAACAAGACAAATTCTCCTGGCCTGGCCGAGAGTTGCGATTATAGTGGAACACTGAAGCCCAGCCCCTCGCATCGTCAGCCTGGTAAAGCAGATCCCCCCCCCCCCCCACAAATCTACATGCAGCAAAAGGATATCAAATGACTGGACTGCGGGAAAGATCCGTAAGGTCTATTTGTGTGTCCGGCTGGGCTGCAGAGCCCGCCCGCGGGGGGGGGGGGGCGACTCATTGTGCCGCCCAGTATCAGCGGGACTAGTAGGTGCAGCCGAAGAGGCAGATGAGTCCCCAGACGCCCGGCGCGGCCGGCTCATGGAGCGTGTGACTACCGTCTCCTTCTGCGCGCCTTTGGTGCTGCGTGTGTCCCGTCGACGGGTTCTTGACGGCCGGGGTGCTTCCTGTCCCCGATGCCCAGCCGCCGATGATCCCTGTCCGGATCGGTGCAGAGGACGCTCCTCCGTCAGCCAGGTCCAGGCTGCTCTCGGCGTGTCAAAAAATATTGTTTTGCTTTGAAAAATGACCCGGAGTCGGGCCGGGAACTGAAGCTGGTACTGGAGGCCCATAGCCCGCATCTTCTGCTTCACCTCCATGTAGGATCGCCTTTGCTCTTGGACCTCCCGGGTGTAGTCCGGGAAGATCATTATAGTGTGGTTTTGGTATGTGAGAGTCCCTTTGCGCCTGACCTCACGTAGAATCGCGTCCATGTCTCTGAAGTTGAGGATCTTTAAGATGAAAAGACTGGGGGGCGCTCCCGGAGGCCTGGGAGCCAGCGAGCGGTGGGCCCTCTCCACTACAAACCAGGTTGACAGGCTGTCTGTCGGCATCCAGGACTTAAACCAGCGTTCCAGGAAATCATCCGCACGGCCCGATTCAGCCCCCTCCGGAAATCCCACCAGGCGGAGGTTACTACGCCGGGCTTGGTTTTCTGCATCTTCGGCCCTGCGGTGCAGTTCCTTGGATTGGGTGGTCAGTTCTCGCACTTGGTCCTGTAACTGACGGATGTTGTCCTCGGCCGTCGAGATTCTTGATTCGGTTTCGGTGATGTGGGCGGTGGCGTTACGCAGGTCCTGCCGGAGAAGGGCAACATTGACCTTGACCTCCCCAACCATACCCTCCAGGGAGGAGCGGGATGCGTTGAAGGCCTGCAGAATGGCTGCAAGATCTGTGTTGGGGGCCGAAGCCGCCGCCCCGGTCGGGCCCGCCCCCCTCTCGGAGGTTGTGAACTGGTCCATCCTGGTTTGGGTGGCTGCAGGTGTCGGCTTGGGAGCCCTGTCCTTACCCATGATGGCCTCACCACGGTCAACGGGGGACGTCAAAGCCAGACAGTGAGCAACGTGGGTACCCTCTGGCGACCCCACAGGGACCGGGGAGGCAAACGGCAGGGGGGACGGGGCGCGGCTGGGGCACCCCGCCCGTCCGGGAGGCCAAAGGCAACAGGCACCATCAGATCACGATCCCGCGCGCCGCCCGATGAGGCAGCCGAGTGTCCCTCAAGGCCCGCCACCGACCTGTATCCGCAGACCCGTGGACGACCGGTACCCAGGGCGGCGAGGGTCTCCCACGGCAGCCACAGCTGAATTCTCCTTCCCCGAACACCGTCCAGTGCGGCGCGCACGGCGGCGACACCGAGGCCACCACCCATGTCCGCCCCAGGGTCTCCGGGGCACAGATGTTCACAAGCGCTCCCGTAGGGCCGGGTAGGCACGTAGTTTCCGTATCCCCCAATCGGCCCCGACCCCGGGCGGCCCGACCAGAAACGGCAACTCCTCTCCAAAGGGCTCCCAGTTCAGGCGGCACGGGGCAGAACCACTGTCCAGCCGCCCATGGCCGTCCCCCTCCGCCGCCTCCTACCACACAGCACAGCCAAGGCGAGATCCACGCTGCCACCAGCGAAGTCACAGAACCTGGGCACTCCGTACAGACATCCAAGCACATCAAGGTGGTCCCCGGTACACAGGCAGGAAGGACCGCACCCACTCCAGGCGCCTCGTGGTGGATCTCCAGCCACTGATGCCAGCACTTAGCCCAGGCCGCGGGCGTGAAAATCAGGTCGCCCCCCCCCGCCTCCCCCTGGGATCTTAATGCCTTCACAGCCAACAGCGTAAGTCCTGTAGCCGAGGGGGGGGGGGGAAGAGCCTCACACACTGACCGCCGGCCCGCGGCCCGATCAGCAAAGGCGGATGCCCGCTCCGCGCCACTCAGCAGCCCCCAGCAGGCCGCGAGGGACCAAGTCCAGACCCAGCAGCGAAAGCGGGAGGTGGGGGGAAGCCGGTCCCTGGCCGTCGACACCCGGCCCGAAGGGGGGCCCCCACCACTCTCCGGCCACCTCAACAGCCAAGGCAGCCCCAGTTGCATCACGCCTCACTCAGTGCGGCACCCACCGTCCGCCGTCCACCACAGTTCGGCCCCCCGGGGCCCGCTCCGCACCCCCGCACCCACCGCCGGCAGTCCGTTGGTAGGAACACCTCTCCTCTCGTGGGGGGAGGGGGGGCCGGCAGCAGAAGCCAAAGCGCCTCCGCGAGACCTCAGATGTCCCAGCAAGACCAGGCCTAGATAGCTCGTGGGCGCCGCGGGCTCAATTAGTAGCCCGCCCGGTTCCCGGCACCAGGATCGCCACCTCTAGCCGCCGGCCCGCCTCCAAGCCGCAGATCTCCGCTCGGGCCAGGCCGAATCCCTCCAATTTTGGACCCTGAGCCGTGTGGCAGGTCAGCGCTCAGTTGCGCCCAGGAAGAGTCGGCCAGGGCAGCTCATCAAGGATCGGTGAAGGATTTGCGGGGTCGGGCGTCCGGAGCTTCACCGCGGAGCCACCTAGCGCTCCGCTTTGTTACCTGTTAACAAAAAAGCTAATACATATTTACCTGGTACGTCTGGATATCTTTCCAAAAGTGGAAAAGCAGCTACAAACAGAGCAACAATCTTTATCTAGATCTGGTAAAAACCGAGCAGCCGCGATAACTACCCATCAGAAAACTGTCTCACACAAATTTTCAGAAAGCTCCTTGAAACAACATCTGTACAACTCTATCTCTGTCAGAACTATTATATAAAACTCCTTAAGAACAACTTGAACCCTTAACACCCCAACAACCACAGACTAATCTCGAATGTTCCTTTCCTTAGCAAACCTCATGGAGAGATCATCCTGGAAGAGAGACTAAATCAGCATTAATTGCACTACGGTATGTCTTAAAAACTCTGTCGAAAAAAATGGAGTAGCTATATTAATATTTCTGGATCTTCTGGCAGATTTTGACGTCTTGATCAATTCCTTCTTAGACTGACTGAAGTCAATAGGATGACCTTACTCTCACTTAAGAGTTCCTCTTATCTAAACAACAGGTCCTACCTGATTAACACATTCTCTTTCTCTTCAAACCCTTACTGCATAAAAACACAAGTTTCACAACAGCCTGTCCTCTCACCTCTGCTTTTCAACATGTACATGAAATTAGCAGCGGTTTCGTACTCCTTTGCCAAAATCTGCGCAGATGATACACAAACATTTTTTAAACTGAAAAACCCTGAGGACATCAGAAACATCAGAACTCAACACATGCCTCAGCCTTTGATGAATGGATGGAATGGGAACTCCTCAAGTTAAATGCTTTACAATGTGAAATACTGACCTACAGTGAATAGAATTTTTTTACCCTTTTTCTTTTTGGCAAGATAACTGAAACCACTGCCAAATATAGCTAAAGAAGCGTGGAATCTTGGAATCATCTTTGACTCTGCACTTTTCATCAATACTCAAGTTGACAGGCTGTCTCAATCAACTTTCTGCACAATAAAAAAACATAGACGCATCTTTCCACATCTTGGATTTCCTCAAGACATACAAGCCACAGCATCATTCATCCACTCAAAACTTGATTATGCAAATGAGCTATATCACTCCATTTAGGACGTAACTATGTGCAAAGAATCCTAAACTCAGCCGCAAGGCTAATTCTAAATGTATATATATGAACCCACATGCCCCCAGTCCTGAAGTCTCCATGTTGGCTCTCAATTGCAAGATTATAGGCACTATGCACCACAGCCAAAGCAAGAAATGGCTAAAATTAATTCAAACAAAAATCACCAAATATTCCCAACCCAAGAACATAGATGCCAGGCTGCAACTCATAATCCCTGCTTACAGTAAGAAAACCAGTGGTGTTACTACTTTGTCCGTTCAAACTAAAATCTAGGGAATGACCTACCTGCAAAGATCTGACCTGCTGAGAATCACGTAGAATTCAGGTGAATGGTTAAGATCGGGTTATTTACATGATCTCTACTTCTCGCCTCTCTGCCTACAGACAGATGCCTCTCCAGGATGTTCATAGTTCAAGGAAGAGACAAATCATCCGAGTCCTTTTACAGACAATCTTTCACTAATACTAGGGAGAACCATATCCCCTTAAAATCATGCCACCCATACTTCTGTTTCAAACAAAGACGTAACAAAATGACTTATGCAAATTACAGAGATGGTCCACTCCTCTACATCTTAAGCGACAAACCTTAAGGACCTGCTGTCTGCACCTACCACATAACTCAGAACCTCATATGAAACAAGCATTAAAAATGCAATAGGTCTCGCCTTTAATTAAGTTAAAGCCATTTGCTTTGTTATACAATACCATTAGCAAAGCAAATGACTAACTTAATTAAAGCAGAGACCTATTGCATTTTCAATAAAAGCTGAAACTGGGGGTCAGTGTGAGAAGATGACACTGGTGAACAATAAAAGCTGGAACTGAAGATCAGTGTGAGGAGCTGGCCCTCAGGAGACAGTAATCTCCTGAGGCGGAAGCCAGGAGAATGATCGCTTGCAGCTCTTAACATTTGTGTGTGAAATTGTGCTTTTAACTTACCGATTCTTCTCCCTGGGCACTTATTATTTGTTTTTCACTCATTGGGCATCCCCCGCACAGCGGATTTATCGCTGCCACGGGTTACAACATAATTATCTTGCCGCCATTCCCTGGGACTCCCCAGGCCACGCCCACTATTGTCGGCCACGCCCCCCCGCCAAAAGCTACTTAAACGCGCTGAATACAAGCGCGAGCCTGAGACCGTAATCTCCTGAGGCGGAAGCCGGGAGAACGATCGCTTGCAGCTCTTAACATTTGTGTGTGAAATTGTGCTTTTAACTTACCGATTCTTCTCCCTGGGCACTTATTATTTGTTTTTCACTCATTGGGCATCCCCCGCACATTGGATTTATCGCTGCCACGGGTTACAACATAATTATCTTGCCGCCATTCCCTGGGACTCCCCAGGCCACGCCCACTATTGTTGGCCACGCCCCCCCCAACGTCTCCATTCGTCTATAAAACATGTGTACTTACCGGACGCGCAGCCTAAGGCAAGCCCGTCTGCGCCCGTCCGCGCCGGGACCGGGCCCAGGGCCACCCCCCCATGGCCCATTCGTCCCTCAGACCCCCATAGCCCCTACCTTAATCAAATATACCTCCTCTCAACTTCTAGAACTTAACCCTTCGGCCAACCTACCGCACTCTATACCACAATTTTTATATACGGACCCTCTGATAGGTCCTTACAAATGCCCTGCTTGTATTAACCACACTCCTCCTGCTAATACCCCTAAACAGGTTCTAGCAGCACTCATTAATGTGCGCTCCCTTCCAAAACACAAACTCGATATCCTCGAGTTCATGGTGTCACACAATGTCGATTTATTGTTCATCACCGAGACTTGGGGTGACAACTCCTCTGGCCCTGACTTCAAAGCAGCCCTCCCTGAAAGTTACTGTGTTCACAGATTGGATAGAACCAAAAAAAAAGGGTGGCGGTATAGCCATCATCTATAGAAACCACTATAAAAAAAAACCCCACTGCTCTTAATTACAGAGACTGTGAAGCTTTTTCGTTCTCTATCAGCCTCTCCGGCAATCAGTCATTCGCTGGCACTTTGCTCTACCGCCCTCCTGGCCCTAGATCTAACTTCCTTAATAGCCTTAACAACTTAATCAAAGTTACAGCTGGAGCTCCTCAATATACCATATTAGGAGACTTCAATTTTCATTTAGAATCCCTAAGCGACAAGGATACTATTGCCCTTATTAGTGATCTTTCAGCAGTAGGACTTCATCAAATTGTCACCCATAAAGCTTGATGGGATATTCACCAATAACCTTGACATTCTGATTTCCCCTCCTATTCCCCTTATTTGGACAGATCATTCAGCAGTCTGTTTTTCTATTAAAACCAAGTCCCCTTCATCTCAAAACGGACTAACCTCCCCTATCTCAACACGAGACTGGAAAAACATCGATATCTCTCATCTTGCTTCTATACTGACCGATGGCATCAATACAATGGAACCGGATCCGTCACTAGCTTCTAGTAACTACCTCAACATCCTGGACACGGCATGCTCCAAATTGGCACCTCCCAAAACCTCTCATCGCAATAGAAAATCTCCTTCTGCCCCATGGTTCTCTGGATCCCTACGTCTACAGAGACAACATTGTAGAAATTTGGAAAGACACTGGCGCAGGCACTACAACCCTATTGACAAAATTTCATATAAAAGCGCCCTATCCAAATACAAAGACCTCATCGCCTCAGAAAAAACGATCTACTATACTTCCCAAATTAATCAGGCTCAAAACTCTGCAAGAAAATTGTTTCAAGTGGTTAATCATCTCTCAAACACCACTGTTCCCCCTTCTGATACGTCTCAATCCCTCTGCAACTCCCTCGCAGATTTCTTTATGGACAAAGTCACTTCTATCTTTTCAGCTTTTTTTCTTCACGAATCTTCTTCAACCAGCATAGTTAAACAATCTCCGGCCATCAACGTTCCCTCCTTCTGTAACTTCAAATCAGTCTCTGAGGAACAAGTCTCTCGTCTAATCTCCAACACCAAATCAGGATCACCCCTAGACCCATGTCCACCTTCCATCCTCAACCTCATCCCTGATGCCATCTCTCCCGCCTTGACCAACATTTGTAATACTATGTTCACTACTGGCTCATATCCCACAGTTTGGAAAATAGCCATCATCAAGCCTCTCTTGAAAAAACCCACCCTTGATCCTGCTTCCCCATCCAGCTACAGACCCATTGCATGTCTTCCTTTCCCTGCAAAAATATTTGAAAAAGTAATGAATATACAGCTTTCCAAATTCATTGATAAAAATAACTTACTGGACGACACTCAATTTGGATTTAGGCAGGGACACGGAACCGAGACAGCCTTAATAAAAGCAGCTGACGAAATAAGAATGACATTAGACAAAGGCGGCGCGGCAGTATTAATACTGCTTGATCTATCTGCGGCTTTCGACACGGTCGATCATGCCACTCTGATCGACCGTGTCTCAGCAATCGGCATCCAGAACAATGCCAAAGAACTTCTTGCCTCCTTTCTGGCCAATCGTTCACAGGCTGTAAAACTGGGCCCTTTCTTCTCCCACACGTTCTCCCTTCCATGCGGAGAACCACAGGGCTCTGCGCTAAGTCCGACCCTGTTTAATATCTATGTTTCGGACTTAGCGAGGGTGATTAAGTCCTACGGCATTAGTCTCACAACCTATGCCGATGACACCCAGCTGGTTCTATCTGTACATAATGATGGACTTACAGTTGCAGCAAACTTTCAAGAGGGAATGCTCGCCATCAGCTCCTGGATGTCTTCAAACTGTCTAAAATTGAACTCTGAAAAGACTGAGGTTATGACATTCGGGAAATTGGAACCTGCCTGGTCTCCCCTATGGTGGCCCAACGAGATGGGATCTCCACCAGAACCTGTCACTAAGGTCCGCAACCTCGGAGTCCTATTCGATGACAGACTACTCTTCCACCACCACGTCAACTCGGTAGTCTCCACCTCCTTCTTTACTCTGAAGAAAATCAAGAAGCTTCTTCCCTACCTCCCCACTTCAGCTGGTAAAACTCTGATCAGCACCCTCGTTTTTGCCAGAACGGACTATTGTAATGCCCTCCTTCTCAATGCACAGGAAAAAGTTCTTAATAGGCTTCAGTTGGTGCAGAATGCCTCAGCCAGAATCTTATTGGGCATTCCCAAGTTCCCCTCCATCACTCCTCACATCCGACAGCTTCATTGGCTTCCTGTCAGGAGCCGTACACAATTTAAGGCACTGTGTATTGCCTAAAAGCCATCAACAACTCCGGCCCGCAGTTTCTTAAAGAGGCCCTTCGTCCTCTCGAAAACCCCAGAACTCTTCGCTCATCCTCAGCTCATCTGCTCAATGTCCAACGCACAAGGAAAGCCTACTGGGGTGACAGATGCTTTGTGATTTCCACAGCTAGACTATGGAATTCACTCCTTTTTACCATCAAAACTGCCCCCACTCTCCTTAGTTTTAGGAAGAAATTAACAACCTGGCTTTTCCCACATTAAGATCTGCTATAGCCATCATCTGATCAGTTAAGCGCCGAGACACCCCTGGGTATTTGCGCGCTATAAAAATTGCTAAAACATAAACGTATGAGTAACTAGAGCTGGGGGTCAGTGTGAGAAGCTGGCACTGGTGGGCAATAAGAGCTGGGTATGGGGTCAGCGTATGAAAATGACACTGGTGGGCAGTATGAGAAGCTGGAACTGGATCAGTATGAGAAAATGACACGGGGGAAGTAAGAGGAGCTGGAGTTGGGCGTGAGTGTGAAAAGCTGACACTGGTGAGCAATAAAAGCTCAAACGGGGTCAGTGTGAGAAGATGACAATGGTGAACAATAAAAGCTGAAACTGGGGGTCAGTGTGAGAATATGACACTGGTGGGCAATATGAGGAGCTGGAACTTGGGGTCACTTAGAAGAGCTGGCATTGGTGGGCAGTATGAGGAACTGAAACTGGGGGTCAGTGTGAGAAGATGACACTGGTGGGCATTATGAAGAGCTGGCTGGGGATCAGTGTGAAAAGATAACACTAGTAGGCAGTATGAGGAGCTGAACCATTGGGTCGCTGTGAAAATCTGACAATGATGGGCAATATTTACTGGAGCTGGGGCTTTGTGTTATAAAATGGAAATGGAACTAGCCTGGCGGACAGTCTGAGATGGTGAAATTGACAGGATGCGTAAGGGACTTCCAATAATGCCCATTCCAGGAATCTGGTGGTCAGCATGAGCGAATGGCACTGCAGAGCTGTGTGAGTATCTGGATCTACCTGTCAGTGAACGATATGGCGCTAGCTCCTCGCGTGAGGCGCTACCATTGGTGGGAAGCACGGGAAACATGCACTGGAGGGCACGGTAAACATGCACTGGAGGGCGTTGTGGGGCGCTGGAACCGACCGGTAGTACGAGGAACCTGCTCAGTGAGCAGTTTGAGGAACGGGCACTGACGGGTAATTCTTTAAGATGGTGATGGTGGGTCATGTGCGTAACAAAGAGTACAAACCTTCCCCCTCCCCCTCCCCCCCCCCTCTCTTCTGCGCCACTGCTGACCCTTGGAGGATCTGGATATTGTCAGTATCAATGGCTCTCTTTCACTTGCCTGGAGCAACGTAAACGTTTACACGCCCTCTCGCATACTTTTCTGACATACCTAAAATCTCACAGAAAACTAGCACAATTACCTAAATTCCTAACGGCAATGATTACAATTAAAGAGGCACCCGGGTTTAGATCGAAAAATTATTGGTAAATGGGGGCGCAAGTCACAGCAGAACCAACACAGATGTACGGGAAGGAGGCGTAAGCAACCCGTAAGGCACATGTGGGGGAAAGCAATATGGCAGGCACGGATGGAGGGGGGAACAACACAGGAAAAAGGTGGGCAGATGCAACACAGACGGGGCAGGTTTGAGAAAAGCAAACGGACGAGAAAAGCAACTTGCAGGCAGAAACATACTGGTGAAAGAGAGGTACACGGAGAGTGGTGAAGGATGGGAGAGAAGTACACAGAGGGAAACAGCTGGCCCGCCTAAAAAAATCAGATTTTTTAAATTTACAAATACAAGTTACATTGGTAACTAAAACAATTTTTTTTTATAGCGAGTGGGGGAAGCAACATTATGGTGAAAGCAGTGGGGTCGGAGGCAACATGGGGGCGCAGGTGACAGCAGAACCCACACAGATGTACAGGTAGGAGGCGTAAGCAACCCGTAAGGCACATGTGGGGGAAAGCAATATGGCGGGCACGGATGGGGGAACAACACAGGAAAAAGGTGGGCGGATACAACACAGACGGTGCAGGTTTGAGAAAAGCAAACGGATGAGAAAAGAAACGTGCAACTTGCAGGCAGAAACATAAGAGATCTAACCGCTTCCCAGCAATAGCGCTGTCCCTGGCTGGCAGCCCCCGGCTCTGCTCTCAGTCTCCAGTGCGCAGTGGCGCGGCCCGGTCACATGGCCGTGTAGACACCATGTTGCTTTAGAAAAAAAAACGCACAGTCCGAAAGTGAAAGAGGACTGCGCTGCATACGATTTCTTGTCTTTATGGGGCCATGTGTTTAAACACATGGCCCCATAAAGATAAGAAACCTTTTGCGACGGGAGGAAGTCAGACGAGCCTGTCCAAGTGGGCCGTCTTAAAAATGGAAAAGTCTACGTCACAAAGTGCTCTTTCCCAATGGCTGGCCACCGTTTAGCATAAACGGTGACGCCAGCCAATGGGAATGAGGTGCGGGGCTTCAAGCCCTTTACAGAATTCCCTCAGAATCATTAAATCTCGCCGAGCGAGCTGCGCATGTGCGCAGCCACGCTAGCCGAGACCTAAAAAGTGAGTACAAAGTCAAAACAATCTAATCGAAATAATCTTCGATATCTATGTACCCTAAAAGCAGTCAGTCTGCTCTAACACCATCAATATCCAATGAAACAACCAGATAGGCAACAACACGTATCATCTGCCCACACGTAACAATCATAAGCCTTTCTTTTTACATCCTCAGATTGCATCCTATTTTGAAAATGTGACCTCCACCATATTACTAAAACTCTGCATGAAAATTAACCTTGATTGTATAGCAAGTGATTTTTTTCTCTTACCTTTCTATGAATGATCATCTCCTTACACTCCATCTATGGCATTCCTTTGCTCTGAATATATGCTTCTCAGTTACATGACTGTCTGCCTTACTCTCTAATATATCTCTGCATCCTCATCCTATCGCTCCTCACAAATATGAAACTCTTCTATGTAACCATTCCTTTCATTTTAACATTTACTATCTAGGACTGGGCGGTAAATTCTGTTCCGCTCGTGGGATTTGGGTAATTTCGCGTTCCGAGGAGAACACGGAATTGCCAAAACTTCCATGGCTTTGCGGAATGTTTTGCTTGTTCGTTCTTTCAAAATGCGTGTTCGCGAGATATTTCTCCCCGAGCACGCCAACAGCATTCGCGAACAGGAAAAAGCATCGCGAACGGGCGGAACAAGCAATTCCGCGTGTTCGCGGCACTCCGCGTTTCCCGGAGATTTTTTACCGTTTTGCAGATCTTTACGTAGCGCGATTATGCAAATTCCGCCCACCCTTATTACTAACCTTGTTTAGCCTATTTACCAATCCAACTTTTACTCATCACAAATCATAAACAAATCATAAACTCTCCTTCTGTGTAACTTCTCATTGCAATCTAACAAGATAAACCATACTATAGCCTATTTATCACTGTTTTCACTTGCATGAACTTACACTAATCATCAACCTACCTCCTATTAAATTAATGTATCACAAGAAACTGGAGGACATGCTTCAAACAGTTTCCTGAGAGCATAAGACTAACCCCAATAACCAACAGTATGCAACAATAGCTAATAACCACTTGATTAACCACTAGCTTTGGCTTATGGAGCAGCTTGATATGTGCCCTAGTCAACACCTTGTCAGGAGTAGTAAATTATATAAATGAATGTAAATACAGCTGATGTTAAGAGAAATGCCCTAATTCCTGGCATTTGTAGGGCTACCGCATGGAGGTCAGTCCATACTTTTGCCAAATATTATTGTCTGGACTCTGACTCTGACACTTTGGTGGCCAGGCCTCTCTTAGTAACTTATTTTCCTAAAGATTCATTGTGGCCTTGAATGCTAGGAATATCAGTGAGAATTCCATGGTGAAGAAGAAAATGTTACTTATAATCCTGTTTCTTCACCATGTGTGTTCTCTCTGAATTCACAAAAGACCCACTACCACCATCCTTTTTTGGCTATAGAATTTGAATGCCATACCACACAATTGTATCTTCCCTATGCTTCAAAAAACATACTGCATAACTGACACCCTGGTGGGCAGGATGGGGCAATGCAGTCTTCCAAGATTGTTAAATACATAGGGTCTAATTCTGGCATGTGTAGACTTTACTTTGGGACATTGCATTTGTAGTATGTTCACTTTAATACACCCCCCTAAATTGTGATTTGGTGCCTCGTTTTTCAGAAATTATTTTTAAAATTATTCTGTTTTTTCATTCTATTAATTGTATTGATTCTAGTAATTCATCTACAGACACAAAAGATCAGCACATCACCATTATTTAGTAAGATCAGAAGCGAACAAGTGTTAGATGCTGTGAGTCTTAAAATCCATCTAACAGATAAGAATGATTAGCAAGCACTTCAATACATTCGTAAATAAAAAATACTGCATAAGAGGCACAAATAACTGATTATAATATAAAGTTACATTATCAGTAAGGATAACAGATTGTAATAGTTCATAGCCTATGATTTCATGCGTGTATATAGGCAGTAGCCAATTACTAGGAAATCAGTTAGTGGAGAGCATAGTTTTTAAGGTGGCTGTGCAAGGTATGAGATTTGGTTAATTTGGTTTCGAATTTGTGGATGGAGTAGACAGCGCTTCACCATTACGAAGTAAGGGTGACTGGAGTTTTTCCAGCGGTTGGTAATTTGCTGGATGGCCGTCTCTGTAAGAAGGTAAAGGAGGTTGGTTTATAATTTACTTAGGGTATTAATGGGAGAGTGAGAGAGGAGATTTTTAAGTGAATGTTAGAAATGGGGGGTCTCTAGTTGGCAGAGGTAGGTACCTTTTTGTCCAAATAGGGACCCTTGCTTCTAGTCAGGGTAAGGGGGATACACACTTCAGATAACCTCTGTTCACCCTCACCCTTGTGGTAGCTTGGCACGAGCAGACAGGCTTATCCCAAAGGCAATGTGTAAAGTATTTGTTTCAACACTCGCAGTAACACAGTGAAAACACCACAAATTGACACCACACCGGTTTAGAAAAATAAAGTATCTTTATCTAAACTAAACAAGACCTAAACTTCAAAAATCCAACATACACAGTTAAAAATATTACTTTCAAAAGGTTTCAAGAATTTGTACCATAGAAAACTATGGATGCGTAACTTTTACACAAAGTACCTGAAGATGCGTCAAAATTCACAAGGCCAAACAGCTGCAGAGGAAGGAAGTGTTGGAAAACACAGCGATGCGTCAGTTCCTGAGTCCTTGGGGAGGCGAGGCAACAGTTCTGCTGCACACAGGAGAAGTGATACGTTGAATCCGGACTGTAGGGGGAAGTGAGGCGTCGAAATCCAAGACGGTTTTGGTCTGCGGATGATGGGTGGAAAACTTGGTGCACAGGTATGATGCGTGACACACCGGAGTTGATGCGTCGCTTTGTGAGGGTTCGCGCCGTCCAACGTCTGTGCTGGGGGCTGCGCGGTGAGTCTTTGCATCACCCGGCGAGACTCGGCGAGGCTTCACATCGTCCGGTGCCTGTTCCGAGAGACTTTGCACGGCTTCGCAATTCTTCGTGCCGGTCCGTGCAGAGATTAGCTGCAAAACCCAACTCTGAGGTCCTGTAACTGGAAGGAGGCACCTCAGACAAGGGTAGAACTCACAGATGGCAGCATCACCAGCAGATTTGCAGGAAGTCTTTTGTGTCCCTGAGACTTCAGAACATGAGGCCAGCACACCTCAGCCCCTTGGAGATCTCCTTCAAGCAGTCCTTCTCCTTTCCTTGGCAGAAACAACAACTGCAGGCCAACCCCAGACACACAGCAAGGGCAGTACTTCTCCTCAGTCTCTCCAGCTCTCTCCTTGGCAAAGGTTCCTCTTGAATTCCAGGAATGATCTAAAGCCTGGGGTTTTGGGGCTGATACTTATACCCCAAAATGTCTTTGTGCAAGGGGCTTTGAGCCCAGTTCAAATCAGTTCTTGGGGCACTCTGCAAGTGCACAACAACATCAATTGTCAGTGTGAGCCTTGGCTCCGGACACACCACAGTGGGGCGGAGCCAGCATTGTGGAAGGCAGGCACAGCCCTATTCAGTTACAGGTGCCACTCCTCTCACCACTCCATATGCAGATCAGGCCTATTCAACCTAGTGCATCCAGACTCCTGGAGCCACTGCACCTCCCCAGCCCTGTCAGTCCAAAGCCAGACAGTCAATCCACAAACAGGCAGAGCCACACAGGATGGTTGACTCAGAAAATAGCCACTTTCTAAAAGTGGTATTTTCAAACACACAATTTAAAAACCATCTTTACTAAAAGATGTTATTAAATCCTGAGGTCAGGGATACTAAACTCAATTTTTCTATCTTATCCCTATGGGAAGATATGCTTGTAAAATGTTACAAAGCATTCCCCATTCTATCCTATGGGTAAGATAGCCTTTCAATAGTGAAAAACAAAATTGACAGTATTTCACTTTCAGGATATGTTATTGCTAGTCACTAGTTATAGTGGCCACCTTACACCAGTCCAATTCGACTCTTATGGTAGATAGGTTTAAGACAACCTTTTAAAGAAAGCTATCCTAGTGGTAGCTGTGGAGAGCAGCCTTCAGGCTAACTCTCAGAGGAATGTAAAGCAGCTTGTTTTACCTTATAATCTCTTGACTTACTAAATGAGAGGACACCATACAGGTATATATATCAAATATATGTGTATTTATTTCTAGACACACTCTACTAATCTCTTTATGAGATTAGAAGCCAGATACACATTCAAAATTCAACGTTTCTCAATAAGTTGAGCACAAATATGACTGGGGCCCTAGGGGCGTACCAGACCATATACTAAAAAAATGGGTTAGGAAAGTCAACTTGCAAAATGACAAGGCCTAGGGCCTGTAGAATCGCTGAGGCTTCACCACTGCAGTGAAAGCAGGTAAGTAGTAGGCCCACGGGAGACACGTGCAGTGTGTGAGCAAGTCGTGGTTTGATTTTTAAAGTTTTAGGGTACTTCGAGGAAGTCTACAAGCATGCCACTTACAAGGTAAGTAATTCGAGGGCCAACACACACTAGGGCACCGGAGGGCACGAGTTACCTCACCCAGGGAAGCCGTGTGCATAGGTGTCTTTTGGTGTCTGGTCGCGTTGCTGTTTTCTATGGAGACCAAAGAAGACTTGCTGCTTGCGTCGACTGAAGAAGTGTCCGGTGGAATCCAAGAGTGGATTTGGGATGCAGATGACCTGAAAATTGAAGGGACAGTGTTCAAAGTCACTTGCCAGTGACCGGTGGCCAGGAAGATGGCTGACCACGGATGTTGGGTGATTTCAGGTTGTCGATGGTGTTTTGACTCTTCGCTCACGAGGTCTAGGAGAGTTAGACGATGACCAGCAGCTGGATTCGGAGTGTCCCACGACGTCTGCAGCTGATGGCGGTGTCGACAACCGGATTGGAGCCAACAATCCTTGGCAACAGCAAGTCTCGTGTGGCGTGAAGAAAGTCGATGGTGCAGACCAGCAAGGTCTGAGGGACTCACCCAGCGAGGGTAAGTGAGGGCAGGCCTGGAGCAACCAGGGGAGCCCTTTGAGTCGATAAGAAAGTCTTCGGGAGACCCACAAGCCAACGGAAAAGGGATCGCGAAGACGCCTCTTCAGGAAATGCTTCACAGGAGCCCACGGTCACTCAGGATGGGGTAGGCCTCTGATTTTCGCTGCAAAACCCGCTGTAGGCTTGGGCCACAAATGGTCCAATGCGCAAGTTCGTAGAACGTCGTGAAGGGTTTGCACTCGACAATAGTGCACGCTCCCCGGGTATTGCTGTTTCTCGTCACTCATGAGGTCCACTCGCCTCAGCTCTGCTGGGGACTCACAATGGCTGTCGAGAAGTCAGGAAATCCTCTTCCGGGGCTGCAGGGACTTCGAACTCCGGCGGGAGCGGGAAAGTTTGCGACCGTTGATTAAGGTTTTTGGTGCCTGCCAAGCAGGGGAGTCACTCCTTGACACAAAGGAAGATTCTTCTGTCTTCCAAAGGTAGTGGAACGTCGAAGGGCCAGGATTCTTCTTTGTAGAGCGTTGTCCAGGGTTATCTGCTTTGCAATGGCAAAGTTTGCTATCTTATACTGAAGATAGGGGAGGGACTAGCTCTATGACTACTCCTCTAGGAGGATCAGGGGAGGGGGTGGTTACACCCACTTCCCTTTGTCCAGTTTCGTACCAGAGCAGGGACAGGTAGCCCCTGAACCGGTTTGAGCTGGCATATGCACAGAGGAGCCTACTGCTCCCCCAGTGCAGGACTTCAAAGCACTCTAGAAGTGCACCCACCCAGCCCCAATACACTAAATCCTGTCTGGAAGGTGGTGACGCCTCCCCGTGACAGGATGCCTTTTGTTGGGCTTCCTCCACTGCGAGTTTCAGTCAGCAGCAGGAGGGCAGCCCAGTGTCTGTGCTGGTGGCATCCATTTTGTGATGCCAGGGCTCTTTCAGATTTCTCTCGTTTTACATGTCGTCCCCTATAGAAGGGTGGGATCATGCTCCCACATCATGGACTGATGTGGGGGTATGATTCCAAGTTATTTGACACCAAACACGTTTTGATGCAGTCATTCCAAAGTTAGCATTTTAATGCACTTAAGAGTATATGGTTTAACCACATCCACAAACAGCCATAGAAAATAGACTCTGGTAGCTGCAGAGGGGCCCTGCTCATGCAAGGCACCTCCTCACATTGTAAACCACGCACCCTGCCCTCAGGATTGATAGGGCCTGCCATAGGGGTGGCTGATAGGTTTATACGTGTGGGTATGGTGAGATATAGAAACTTATATCCCAGTGAGGAGTGCTAACACTACCTCACACAGGCTGTAGTAGCAGGCCTGTGGTGTCAGATTGAGTCTGCTTCCCAGGGGTGGCATAATACATGCTTCAGCCCCTGGTAGGCCTGTGAAGTGCCTATGCCCTAGGTACCTAAGGTACCATATACTAGGGGCTCATAAGGTACCACAGTATCCAATCACTAGTGCATCTAATATGCACACCAAGTCGTTTAGAGAGAACAGAGAGACTGGGGCCCTGATTAGCAGGGACCCAGCCAGAAACCAGTGTATACATCAGAAAAAAAAGTGGGGGCAACATAAGTGCAGATCCTACTCTCCTACAGTTATATACACCAGTACATGTCCTGCCTGTCAGATACACTGCACCCCACCCAGGGGGGTACCTCGGGCATACCATAGGGGTGCCCTATATGTAAGAAAAGGGAAGGTTAGGGCCTTGCAAATGGGTGCACTTGCCAAGTCGACATGGCAGTTAGCAGACTGCGCACAGGCACCGCGGTGGCAGGCCTGAGACCTCTTTTCAGGGCTACTCACGTGGGTGGCACAATCAGCGCTGGAAGCCCACTAGTAGCATTTGATTTACCAGCCCTGGCACACTCAGTGCACTTTACTAGGAACCTACTGGTAAAACGAATATACCAATCAGGGAGAACCAAACACAATATCCATTTACACAGGGAGCATATGCACACTAGCGCTGATCAGCAGTGGTAAAGTGCCCTAGCGTCCTATAGCCAACAACAACAACAGGTCAAGAAAAAAATAGGAGGAAGAAGCAAAAAGCTTGGAGATAACCCTCAAAAAAGGCCATTTCCAACAGTGAACATGTGTTATTTGTTTGAAGGATGGAGGTACTATCTTTAGATATTCTGCATCAAAAAGGGGTTTAGATGAGGCAGAAAAAGAATGTGTTCTGTGTTTGCATTTTGTTAACAACAGCCCCAACAGTTGACATTGTAAAAAGACCAACATTAAACAGCTTATTTTGGGACGTACGTGTTCTGTGTAAGACAAAGAGGACAGCTGTTAGGGAGGCTGATTTGATTCAACTGCCATCTATTTAGCTGCAGTGAGGGACAGCGGGGTGTTGATTGATGAAGCCCAGCGGGTCTGGATTAACTGGCTCATTATCAATATTCCTGATTTTCTTGCAATTACAGAAGTTGAATAAATAGGTTCTTGTTCAGGTTGTAGAAAAGATTTTGCATTCGGGTTTGTCTTGAAACTTCATTACAGAAATAGCTTGGGGAATACTTAGAGTGATTTTAAAATATTGTTTCTCATCTGTTTTTTTTTTTATTGATTTTTTTAAGTAATATCACTTTTTGAGGCTACGGAAAGGTGTTTGGAAATTTTGTGCTATTATTTATCCAATGGTGTGGATGCCTTGTTTTAACCAAGCAGACTAGGAAGTAGTTTGAATGTCCTCATTATACTAGAGGAAGCTGTTTAGCCGTTCTTCCTTGGTTAGCCTTAAGGACTTTTGATAAATGCTGATACATTTTTTGATTGCTATGGGAATTGCAATGGAGCAGGCCAACCTTGTGTTAATGGTCGAGAGGAATTGGGTGGGAAAGGGAGGTCTCTAGCTTGATCTATGGTGGTGTACATGGATCTTTAGGATTTAGACCAGATTTGAGCATGGCCATCTGGTAGGTCTTGAAATTTGGAAAGATTACGTCTACATGGTACTTAGGTGAATATAGTTAGGAAAACATTAATGTGGAAATGCGTTACCCAGCAAAAGACTGAAGATGAGGACAGTGCTAGGGGCATTCTGGGTCAGAATCACGAGCAGCTTAGGATGCAGCAGTGTCATTAGATAATGATTAAGGGATTTCCCATCCTGTATCATACTACTTTAAGAGTTGTTTGTGGTTGGATTATTCTTTATGTTGGGAGGCTTATTGGTCTCCATTTTGTCAAGAAGGTTTGCAGATCTTAAGATTCATAAAAAGTTTGGTTTTGTCATTATAGGTGATTTTGCAACAACCTGTGTATATTTTACAACAGCTGATGTTGTATTGTTGCTGGCCTTGGATCCATAAATGTCTTTTTCCTTTCGGGTGTTGCTTTAGCTAAATCCTTGTGAGCAGTTGACTTCTTGATTGCACCAAGTGATTTTGTTTTGCTTCTCTTTACCATCTAATATCATAGAACTCTGAGTGTATTCTAGGTTGTACATGATTATGCCCATAGGTTTGGACTTGCTGGAAGATGAAGCAGAGGGGCCTAATCAGTGAGCACGCTTGATTTTGAGATGTTCTCCTTTTGGAATATCCAGTAATTTGGGCAGCAGGTGGGTTAAGAAAGATATGACATCCCCTTTTTCTCTTTCACTTCTGGAATGTGTAAAGCCTTACGTTGTTTCTGTTTGTTTTTTTAAATATTCTTGGCCTTTGTGGAGTTTGTGAACTTCAAATTCACGTTCTTTAACTCTTCTAGAAAACCATTCAAAGCTGCTGACCATCTAGTTGATTTCTATTTCCTTAAGTTTGAGTTTCCCTTCTATTGCTTGTAACTAGTCTGAAGCTAGATAAATCACCAATGGTGATGCCAGATGTGCTACTGGTGTTGTTGAGTGTATCTCCAAAGTTAATGCAAGATACTTCACCAGTGCTGTCTGTGTTCATTGTGCGGGTGTGTCTCCTTCATGACAGAGCTATTTAGGGAGTTTAGCTTTGGCTGGAATGAAGCAGCAGGTAGACTTTAAGGGGCTTTTGTAGAACTAAATTAAATGCTCCCCAGATATTGTCTTGTTAAGCATCAGATCCTCTTCACTTAAAGATATTAATATATATGGGACTCATAGCATTAAAACATAAAACACTATACTAAGGCAGCCATCTTGCAAGTTGGCAGGCCATACCCCCTCATCTTTGATTCTGTTTCTAATAGCATTGTTTCGAGTTGTTTACCTGTCATCTGATTGTTCCCACCTCTGCACCTTGTTGATTTAGCTTCTCAGAACCCCTCCCAGGACTTAGTAAATGGCGGCTGCAGCGCTGACCAGCCATTAAGCAGGTGCCCAGTCCTTGCTAGCCCTGGACGTATCCTGGACCAGTCCTCAGACCGATCTAGGCCCTCGCAAACCCGGCTCCTTTGCCTGGGGCTCCTGCCTCTTCTCCCACTTTGCTCTGACTCTCTCGCTTGGCCTCTGTGACTTACGCCGCTTTCTCTTTTGACTTTTTGCTTCTCACTCTTTGCTTTTCTGCCTTTTACTCCTGGCTCTCTTAGCTTCTGTGACCCTTTCATTCTTTCTTGCTCGCTCTCTTTTGCCTTTGTGCTCTTTTCGCCCTCTGCTCTTTTTTGCGCATTTTTACTTTCCACTCTTTGCTTATCTGCCTCTTCCTCATTGCTCTTTTTCCATTCACCCTTTGGTCTTTTTTTTTTTACGCTGTTATTTTTTTCACGCTTTGCTGCTTTTTTTCACTTTTTGCTCTTTTGCTGTGTGCCTTCTTTTACTCTGTTTGCCTCATCCTTAGCTGTGCCATCCCTTGGTACCACTTTACGACGCTCCGCTTTCCCATCTGCCACTTCCTGCATCCCCTCCTTCCTCTCCCTGCTCCTTACCTATTTCTTCCCACTGCCCTGCTCCATCCCGTGATGCTAAGCCCTGCCCACTGCTCTTCTCCCTCCTCCCAGTACCTACTTAATGATTCCCACATCCGCTCACCATGCCTACACCACCATCATCCCCACAAACTACATACAGCACACCTCCTGCTTCCATTAGCAAGCATGCACGCACCCCGAGACAAACTATCATGCATGCTCCTCAACACCTGCTCACTCAGCAAACACGTCCCGGAAATCTGGGGCACCCTGGGCTTTGACGCTCCAGACCTCCTCTTCCTTACAGCATCGTGGCTGACCATTGTGTTGACACCTGACATCTCCACCACTAACTGGCCTGATAAAAGTTTGCAGAACAGGACTGCCAACACAAACCAGGAGGAGCAACTCTACTACAACCACAAAGAATGCAGCCTCCTTCATAGAGTAGCTACATTTCAAACTGCAATTCTCAGCAACTTATATCCTGAACGGAACTCTCATCTACTGACCACCTGGACCACAAACTACTTTTACCAACAACAGCTTGCAGATTTCGTTGCCTCCCCCTTACCATCAACTTCAAAGCATTCTTGTTGCTTCCACCTGGAATACTGGAACGACCCAGGCCCTTTCACACTTCTTGAAAGCATAGGAAACCTTAGACTGACACAGAACGTCGTTCGACCCACACACTCCGCTGGCCACACTCTCAGCCCTGTCTTTGCTGCCTTCAGCAGCATCAAAATCACAGCCACCGCACCTTCCACCTGGACCAATCACGCCATCTCCCACTTCCAAATCACCATCCCTCACCACACAAAACCGGTCCTCTCCAGCGCGGCCAGATTCAGCTGGAACAGCATCTTGGAATCTAATTTGTTCTACACCATAGGCATGAACCAGCTCAAACCGTCTGGTGACCCAAATGGTAACATCAAACAGCTTGACGACTGGATCAGAGTGCACCAATACCTTGGAACAGAACACTCACATGAGAACCTGGAATCTGTCCAACTAGTACACTGACATACTCTGCTCAACAAAACAACACTGCAAACAACTGGAATGAAAATGAAGAACGAACTACAAGAAAGCATCAAGAAAACCTACAAAGCAGCACTGATATGCTGCCACCTGCAGATCACAGAAACCAAGAAGGCCCTAGAAGAGTTTATAGACACAGCTCCAATAGCTGTAAAGAAATATTTGCAGTTGTCAAAGATTTCACCACACCAACTTCCACCACTGACAGAATCACCCCTGCAAGACTTACCTGACAACCTTTTGATATTTTTCGGCAATAGAATCAAAACCATTTACAATCTCCTCCAACCTACCTACAGATAACCACCGAAGGACCCCTATTACCTGAAAAACAATTCCTACAGAAGAAACAGCCAACACCGTGAGGACCTCCACTCCGGGGCACAGACTGACCCCTGCCCCATCACGTCTTCAGCTTTGACGCCTCTCCAATCAGTAAAGTACCTATCTGCATCCTGAACATCTCCATCACCACTGTAATGCTCCTGGAGGCCTTGAAACATGCAGTGGTCAACACACTTCTAAAGAAACCTATGACAGATCCCCTCCTGCTAACATACTACCTCACAATCTCCCTACTACCCTACCCAGCCAAAGTCATGGCCAATGCCATCAACAAGCAACTCACTCACTACCTCGATACCGGCCAACTCCTAGACACCACGAAATCAGTGTTCAGGCCCAATGGCTGCACCAAGACGGCCCTCATTGCAGTAACAGACAACATCAGTGTGATCCTCAACTGAGGAGAAGCAGCAGCCCTCATCATCCTCGACTTTCAGTGGCCTTTGACAAGGTCTCCTTCTCCACCCTGATCAGAAGACTAAATGAAAGAGGAATCCTGGGATCCGCCCTCAACTGGATCTGCTCCTTCCTCATAAGAAGAAGACAAAGTCTGCATGCCACCCTACAAGTTAGAAGCCAAGAACCTCATCTGTGTAGTCCCTCAAATATCATCCCTCAGTTAGACCTTATTTAACATGTACATGACCCCGCTGGCCGATATCATCGAATCCCACAGCATCAGTATATTTACCTATGCAGATGACAGAAAATTGATATTCTTCCTGTCAGGCAAGACCCTCCACAACAAAAAATAACTTGACCATCTGCATGATCACAGTAACTTCATAAATGAGATCCAATTGCCTCAAATTTAGCCAAAACTGAAGTGGTAACTTTTGAAAAGAAAACCTTCGGTTGGGATTCCACATGGTGGATGGCATACCTCGGCTCCACGCCTACCCCTACCACTCACGCTAGGAACTTCGTAATCATCCTAGATGACAAACTCAACATGACAACCCCAGTTAACGTGGTGACCTGTTGCCTCATCCTGAAGATGCTATGACAAATTCAAGTGGCTACCTGAGAATAGTAGGTAAACTGTCACACAGACCCTGATATCCAGCAGACTCTACCACGACAACAGACTTTATTCAAGAATCGCCAAACAACTCCTGAACAGGCTCTAAACCATCCAACACGCAGCAGAAAGACTTTTTCTCAACCTACCTTGCCGCAACCACATAACTCAAGCAACTTCCCTGACTCACCACGCACAAACGCACTCACTTTCAAATCCCTCACATTCACATACAAAGCTCTACACAACAAAGGCCCACCTGGCTCAACAGCCACGTACATTTCCACCAACCTCCCAGGCACATACTCTCAGCCAGACTGCCACTTGCTCATGTACCCCTAATACACAAAAACAAATCCGAAGGCCATGCTTTCTCATACATTTCCCCTCCAAATCTTGATGCGATCTACCACATCACATCAGAGCCTCCTCTTCACTCTTGAGTTCCGTAAGAAGTTGAAATGCCCTTTGATTTAATTTGTACTATTTGCACTTTAGGTTACGAATTTGTGATTTGTTTCCTCGTTTAAATTTTTTTTTTTTTTTACTTGATTCTGTTTCTTATTAAGATTGTGTAGTTGTCTACCTTTTGACAGATTGTTCCTGTTTGCTGCTATCTTTCTGAGCTTCAGGCAACGACTTTGGCATTAGTACCTCTTCTGTAAAAAGATATCTCAAAATAGAGTGGGGGTCTAAGGGATATTAGTTTAAAGACTCAAACAGTAAATAATCCCCAATTCTACATATCAAAACAAAGAAAAACTGTGAGTCTAAAAATATGAGTGACCTTAGAAGATGCTACACCACAAAAACTACAACAACATGAATGTTCATACCAAAATATCACACTGGATATATATATGCAATAAAGATCTGCAAAAGCATAAAAGGTTCCCATCACCCACTAGAAGTGGCTCGCTTCATCATTTGGGAAACCAGGGACTTATCAAAGAACCAAACACCACCAAATGAACGTGGATCAGGGTTCAAAGTTTGTCCCGGACGCAACTATGGAAATGTTGCTTCAATAGAGGGAACCAATCTTCAAAATGGTATAGGGTGATGTATACAGTGCGAGTGAGTGTGATTGATAAAATTGGAAACCAAGGCACAAAAAGTTTTATTTAAGTGCTGCCTTGACGCCAAATTAAAACAGTGCTGTGACAGTTTAAACAAATAACTGTGTTGGATCTGGTCTACATGTTTCAGCTTATGGGTAAATTATACCCCAGCTCTCGTCAGGACCATTTACAAGCTACTGTATATTGTACGTGAAAATCAGGTAAATCATACAACCTCAACCTGTGATAGGTGTAGGAGAAATTACCTGTGGGGGTGGAAACAGACATAGTGAAAAGTAAATGGAAAAAGTGCAGCAATATATTTTATAGGTCACAAACATGCATACAAATTATTGTGTAGTTATGCAAAATACATATTAGCATGCGCACCATATCAAATAATTGAGATGCTGGTTATTTACACTTACCCGAACAGTTCTGGGTATGCGCCTTGCCTCACCTGGCAACTGCTCAGGCTTAAGGAGGCACCGCTCTAAGAAATAAATAAAAGGTATGTTCCAAAATTCAGAGTCAAACAATACCTAAATATGAAAACGCTTATCCTTAAAACCAAATGGAGAAAACTGGAGGTCAACCCTCGAGAAGAAACAAAGCCCTATGTGAGCGTAAGGTCCAGATATCCATAATGATTTCTTTATGGCAATAACACCCACAGTAATGTTGTTGTTGGACCAAGCTACAAAGGGTATCTATCTTAGAAATAGCCCATTATACATGAACCCCATTGCTAGCGTATGCAATCTCGTCTCTCATGTTTTTTAAAGCAAGAAAACTAGCTAAATGTTATGGCATTCTGACATTTCGGAATGACAGTGTAACAATCTAGTCAAAAAAGTGGTAGTTGTTCTACTGCCAAAGAGATGGCCTGTCCCGAAAACTGTGTCCTGAGTGGTGACTGTCTCTACATCCGCCCCATGGTCAAATAACAGTGACAAACGAGTGAATGAATGGCATGTTTAAACAAAACAGCGTTCCGTTATTTAAAACGTATATGCGCAGATCTTACCTATCCGTCGGTACCTCAAACGGCTGCCGAGCCAGAAGGGGAGGTACGCGATGCTGATGGTATCGATCTTTATAGAGCAGGGACCCGTGATGTCGTATCGAAGTGGAAAGGAGGCGCACAATGATGACGTGAAAGCGTCATTACAAGTAGCCCGGGTATTATGGGAATTGTAGTCATTCATATCGAGTCTGCAAAAAACCCCAGATAAAATAGTGGTCGCGCATAGAAAATGCGAGTATGTCAGATAATAGTGGCCTACTGACGTAGAATAATCATTTTTTATGTTGATTATTATTATTATTATTATGGCCCAAGTTTCCATGGGAATTTTGGTCATTCCTGCCAAGTGTGCAAATGATAATTTAGTAGTCGTGCGTAAAGATTGCCGAACGGGTGTTAATGGCATACTAACGCACAAATAATCATTACTTATGTTGTTTGTTACATTGTCACACAAAAAACCGATGATAACAATCAGATTTAGGATAAGTATTCCAAAGAGAGAGAAGAGAGAACCACCTTCCAATTATATGGATCACCATCAACTCGAGTTTTATGCTACTGCTAAATAATTTCTTGTACACCGTAATCACTCATTCGCTCATTAGACTGCATTCAGACTATCTTGTCATTGCTTATGAGTTCGCAAGAGAAGAGATCTCATATTAGTGACCTAGGTGGCATAAAGATGAACCAAGCAGGTAGATAAGCCAGAGTGGTACAAATGGCATTCCAACACGGACCCACATCAAAGAACTGGAAAGATGTGAGTGAAGAGAGCAAAAAAGGGTTCGTGAGACTAGAGTATAGGACAGCTAGCACATTTAGTAAATCGCCATCCACTAGAAAGTAGTACTTCTTTCTACTGGTTCATCACAGCGATGTCCATGGTATTTGATCGTTTAATCCCTGGACATCACTTTTGAGTCTAAAGACCCATTTCTGCTCTCGGAGAAAAATAAATTTCTTTATATCAGTGATGTGAGGTGGGATGAAAGGTTGTTCCAGAATGAGCCACCTCAAATCCTCGGGTTTGTGGTTACAAGCAAGAAAATGACTGGTTAATCTGGTAGCTTGTTTGTTACGTCTTATAGTGCTCTTATGTTCACTGATACGGACTTTGATCTTACGCGTTGTCATCCCTATGTATCGAAGTGAACAAGGGCATGTTATCTGGTAAATCACCTTTTCCGAGTTACAGTTCGTATGTTTACGTAAGATCCAGGGTTTATCCAACCCTAAATCCACCGATTTGATTTGTTGAGTCTGAGGGCATGCAGAACAAGAACCACACGGATAATGGCCCTGTACTGGTGGCAGATCCCAAAGTGTTGGTGCTTTCAAAGCCGGTTTGGCTTTAGGTCTTGTGTGGACAAGGTTGTCACGCAAACTGGAACCACGTTTGAAGGAAAACAGAGGAAGTGGAATCTTATCATTCCCAACATTAAGGATGTGCCAATGTTTACGTACTGACTTTTGTACATTATTAGATAATGTACTAAAGGTGGTGACTAAAGTCATTCTAGTCAATGGTTCCTTCGGACCTGAAGGTTCAAGCAAGGCGTCCCTGTTATTGTTAGACCCCGTTTATAAGCTTGTTTCACCAAATAAGTTGGATATTGTCTGGCTTTTAGTTGTTTTGAGAGTTCGTCAGCATGGAGTGAAAAACTATCTTTGGTGGAGCAATTCCTACGGATGCGCAGGAACTGTCCTACTGGGAGATTTTGGCGAAGCGATTTGGGATGGTGACTGTGAAAGCCCAGGAGAGAATTCTTCGTCTGAGGTTTTTTGTACAATTCACTCCCCAAAGTGCCAAATTGAGGGTAAATAGTGATGTCTAGAAAGGGGAGTTTGGTCTTATCATATACCCTCAATTTGGCACTTTGGGGAGTGAATTGTACAAAAAACCTCAGACGAAGAATTCTCTCCTGAGCTTTCACAGTCACCATCCCAAATCGCTTCGCCAAAATCTCCCAGTAGGACAGTTCCTGCGCATCCGTAGGAATTGCTCCACGAAAGATAGTTTTTCACTCCATGCTGACGAACTCTCCAAACAACTAAAAGCCAGACAATATCCAACTTATTTGGTGAAACAAGCTTATAAACGGGCGTCTAACAATAACAGGGACGCCTTGCTTGAACCTTCAGGTCCGAAGGAACCATTGACTAGAATGACTTTAGTCACCACCTTTAGTACATTATCTAATAATGTACAAAAGTCAGTACGTAAACATTGGCACATCCTTAATGTTGGGAATGATAAGATTCCACTCCCTCTGTTTTCCTTCAATCGTGGTTCCAGTTTGCGTGACAACCTTGTCCACACAAGACCTAAAGCCAAACCGGCTTTGAAAGCACCAACACTTTGGGATCTGCCACCAGTACAGGGCCATTATCCGTGTGGTTCTTGTTCTGCATGCCCTCAGACTCAACAAATCAAATCGGTGGATTTAGGGTTGGATAAACCCTGGATCTTACGTAAACATACGAACTGTAACTCGGAAAAGGTGATTTACCAGATAACATGCCCTTGTTCACTTCGATACATAGGGATGACAACGCGTAAGATCAAAGTCCGTATCAGTGAACATAAGAGCACTATAAGACGTAACAAACAAGCTACCAGATTAACCAGTCATTTTCTTGCTTGTAACCACAAACCCGAGGATTTGAGGTGGCTCATTCTGGAACAACCTTTCATCCCACCTCACATCACTGATATAAAGAAATTTCTTTTTCTTCGAGAGCAGAAATGGGTCTTTAGACTCAGTGATGTCCAGGGATTAAACGATCAAATACCATGGACATCGCTGTGATGAACCAGTAGAAAGAAGTACTACTTTCTAGTGGATGGCGATTTACTGAATGTGCTAGCTGTCCTATACTCTAGTCTCACGAACCCTTTTTTGCTCTCTTCACTCACATCTTTCCAGTTCTTTGATGTGGGTGCGTGTTGGAATGCCATTTGTACCACTCTGGCTTATCTACCTGCTTGGTTCATCTTTATGCCACCTAGGTCACTAATATGAGATCTCTTCTCTTGCGAACTCATAAGCAATGACAAGATAGTCTGAATGCTGTCTAATGAGCGAATGAGTGATTACGGTGTACAAGAAATTATTTAGCAGTAGCATAAAACTCGAGTTGATGGTGATCCATATAATTGGAAGGTGGTTCTCTCTTCTCTCTCTTTGGAATACTTATCCTAAATCTGATTGTTATCATCGGTTTTTTGTGTGACAATGTAACAAACAACATAAGTAATGATTATTTGTGCGTTAGTATGCCATTAACAACCGTTCGGCAATCTTTACGCACGACTACTAAATTATCATTTGCACACTTGGCAGGAATTACCAAAATTCCCATGGAAACTTGGGCCATAATAATAATAATAATAATCAACATAAAAAATGATTATTCTACGTCAGTAGGCCACTATTATCTGACATACTCGCATTTTCTATGCGCGACCACTATTTTATCTGGGGTTTTTTGCAGACTCCATATGAATGACTACAATTCCCATAATACCCGGGCTACTTGTAATGACGCTTTCACGTCATCATTGTGCGCCTCCTCTCCACTTCGATACGACATCACGGGTCCCTGCTCTATAAAGATCGATACCATCAGCATCGCGTACCTCCCCTTCTGGCTCGGCAGCTGTTTGAGGTACCGACGGATAGGTAAGATCTGCGCATATACGTTTTAAATAACAGAACGCTGTTTTGTTTAAACATGCCATTCATTCACTCGTTTGTCACTGTTATTTGACCATGGGGCGGATGTAGAGACAGTCACCACTCAGGACACAGTTTTCGAGACAGGCCATCTCTTTGGCAGTAGAACAACTACCACTTTTTTGACTAGATTGTTACACTGTCATTCCAAAATGTTAGAATGCCATAACATTTAGCTAGTTTTCTTGCTTTAAAAAACATGAGAGACGAGATTGCATACGCTAGCAATAGGGTTCATGTATAATGGGCTATTTCTAAGATAGATACCCTTTGTAGCTTGGTCCAACAACAACATTACTGTGGGTGTTATTGCCATTAAGCAATCATTATGGATATCTGGACCTTACGCTCACATAGGGCTTTGTTTCTTCTCGAGGGTTGACCTCCAGTTTTCTTCATTTGGTTTTAAGGATAAGCGTTTTCATATTTAGGTATTGTTTGACTCTGAATTTTGGAACATACCTTTTATTTATTTCTTAGAGCGGTGCCTCCTTAAGCCTGAGCAGTTGCCAGGTGAGGCGAGGCGCATACCCAGAACTGTTCGGGTAAGTGTAAATAACCAGCATCTCAATTATTTGATATGGTGCGCATACTAATATGTATTTTGCATAACTACACAATAATTTGTATGCATGTTTGTGACCTATAAAATATATTGCTGCACTTTTTCCATTTACTTTTCACTATGTCTGTTTCCACCCCCACAGGTAATTTCTCCTACACCTATCACAGGTTGAGGTTGTATGATTTATCTGATTTTCACGTACAACATACAGTAGCTTGTAAATGGTCCTGACGAGAGCTGGGGTATAATTTACCCATAAGCTGAAACATGTAGACCAGATCCAACACAGTTATTTGTTTAAACTGTCACAGCACTGTTTTAATTTGGCGTCAAGGCAGCACTTAAATAAAACTTTTTGTGCCTTGGTTTCCAATTTTATCAATCACACTCACTCGCACTGTATACATCACCCTATACCATTTTGAAGATTGGTTCCCTCTATTGAAGCAACATTTCCATAGTTGCGTCCGGGACAAACTTTGAACCCTGATCCACGTTCATTTGGTGGTGTTTGGTTCTTTGATAAGTCCCTGGTTTCCCAAATGATGAAGCGAGCCACTTCTAGTGGGTGATGGGAACCTTTTATGCTTTTGCAGATCTTTATTGCATATATATATCCAGTGTGATATTTTGGTATGAACATTCATGTTGTTGTAGTTTTTGTGGTGTAGCATCTTCTAAGGTCACTCATTTATTTAGACTCACAGTTTTTCTTTGTTTTGATTAGTACCTCTTCACCTTCATGGTCTAGCTACTCCTTTCTGCACTAAGTATGTGCAAAAAGAGCTCACTCCTTGTTTACTGGTGAACTGACACTGGTGGGATTGCCAGCTGCATGTGAAAAGACAAGCCCATCTTCGCATGTCTGTGCCATACACACGCCAGACACTGCCAGTTCTCATCCCCAAAACCAACTGAGCATCAAATGAACTTGTAATAGGTGTGATTTCAAACTTTCACTAAATCCCCCTACTGTAAACCTTGTATTAAAGGGGATCACTGGGTCTAACTTAAATGTAGCCCTTGTAAGTAGCAAAGAAACAACTTTCTCTGCCTCTGTAAAATAACCTTTTCTTTTTAGGCTCATTCAAATCAAAGATATTGAGTCCTGTACAAGTGAAGCTTCGAATCTGCTTCCCTTCAAGGTTACAAAGCTATTCTCCTCCCACGCTTGGATCAGAACAGTGCGAGCATGGCAGTTTTACATAAAAACAAGTAATTAAACTTTTAAATCTCATTTCATTCAGATCAGCCAAGCTATTGGGCTTTCCAATTAGTCTCTCTTTTAATAGTTCTTTGACAGAGATTTTATTTGTTTTTCCCATAATTCAGCTTCCACTTTTTAAGATTCTTTTGCCAATCTCTTAACTGCCATCCTCAGTCAGAATAGGAATGCTATTGCGTTTGGTGACTTTAACATCAGGGCCTACTGCTCTAACAGACCTTAGGCCTAATGCCTAATTGGCTTTTTGGGGCATAAGGACTTTCAGAGTAGTAACACAAACCACTGGCTTATTTTCGCTGATTCTACCATAATAAACCATATTAAATTTGCGTCAGTGATGTGGACTGCCATTCATTCATATGGGTTTCTAGGTTTATACCATCCACTCTTCCCCAGACAGGTTGCAACAAAATTTTGAAGAGACATTGGGCTTTAGATAATTTTGAAAACTTTTCACGCACTCTAAATTCTACTCCTCTTGGTTTAGAAAAACAGAATTGGAGACTTCCTGTCGTAGATTTGTTTGTTGGCTAAATGCTGTACTTGGCTGCACCTCTGAAAGCAGTCTGTGATCTTCAAACTCATCCTCACCAGTAATAATACAGCCCTGAACTCAAACAAGCCAAATAGTCTTGTACTAGGCTAGACCATTCTTGGAGAGATTACTATTTTTGGGATAAATTGCATATATTCCAAACGGAGTCAAGAGTCTATAACAAATTGATTACACACTGCTGTGTTCAGTTTTCTGCAGATTCCATAATAAATTCCCACAGCCCACCCAAAGACATTTTTTTAAATTGTTGAATTCTGCAGTGTTTTTACAAACCCCATTCAGTCTCTTTTCACCTCCCCCTCAGAATGTTTTCACAATAAGGTCACTAAATTTCATAGTTCCTTTTCATCCTCCAGCTTGTCTCGCTGTTCAGTGTTGTGGGAGAAAAGCCAGCGTTGACCCTACTGTGTTGAGAAATTTTCACCTCATCTCAGTCTTGCTATTCGCCATTGAAATTCTTGGATACAATTATTATCCTTCATCTATTACTAATAGCTTTCCTTGAAGAAATCCTTATTCTCCATTTGGCTCAACGTGTATTTTGGCCGATTGACAGCACCGAAAAAAGGTTTTGTTTCGATTCTGTATGAACTAAGGCTAAAAGTTGATGGAGGTTGTTCTGCTACCCTCATCATACTACACCTCTCTGCTGCTTTTGATCTTCGTTCACACCCTAATGAGGCTGATATCTGTAGCAATGGCCTTTGTTGGATTCCTTCCTATCTTTCCAATTGTCAGCAGATACTTCATTTTCCTCCTTTCAGATCAAACAGCCTTCAGATTTGCTATTATATTTGTCCAGAGAGGTTCAAGCTTTTTCAACCCGTCACTACAGTGTTGTTTCAGAGTCCTTTTACCCTTGACAGATGGAACCAGGAACATTTGGGATATCAACGGACCTACATTACTATATTGGCAGGAGTTATGACTAAGAAACCACAACAAGATGCTTGTACTTTTAAGTTCTCGTTCCAAAGGACAATTTCTCTGATGACAGGTGAGTGCCAGACTGATTAGAGTAAACATATCACTCCTTAGAAGATTAACTGCATACTGAAAAGAGACAGCAGTGGAAATTCTGCATATTCTTGCAGTGATGAATTAGCATCTTGAGTGTCAATTTGGAGGGCAGATTTTGCAAATTGTGTTTGGAATCTGAAAGAGACACATAAGTGATAGATTTCTTACCTTAGATTCCTTACCTTAGAATATCCCCAGGTGCCAGACTGGATCCAGAAAGTTTTTCGTCAGCAGTACCCCTGCGCATCGGAAGGTAGCGTCATGTGGCTCCGAGTCCGTCGCTGGCGTCGTATGCGCCGAGATGACGTCATGGAGACTACTTAGGCGCCACCCATGCGCGCTGACCTCATTATTTCTTTTTCCGCGCCAGCAAGCGCAGATCCGGTTAGAGCTCGTACCCTTGTCACTTTTTGGCTAACTTTTTTTGAGACTTTTTGTCTCCACTATTTTGATTCTCCTTGTGCCACGTAGGGATGCCTGGGTTTAAATCCTGTGGGGCCTGTTGCCGTACGATGTCGGTGGCCGACCCCCGTGGTGTCGGTCTCTACTGTTTGGAGCGCGACCATGACTCCTGGTCATGTTCCCACTGTCTGGACGTGGCTCTGGAGGCCCAGCAGTCGTCTCCGTGCCGTTCGAGGGCCAGGGGTCGATCAAGGGACCGACCGCGGAGCCGTCGTCATCGCTCCTCGGGGTCGAAGTCTTCACACTCTGAATCAGGTGAGAGACGTCATAAGAAGAAGACAAAAAAGCGGTTGCGCTCTCCGACGTCCCCCTGTAGGTCTCCGGACGCGGGGATCAGGGGTTCCGCTGGCCCAGTTGGAGCCTGTGAGTCCCGGGTCCGTCGGCGACTCCGGCCCAGGTGCAAGATTTTCTTGCTGCCATGGACTGCCTTTTCAGGCCTAGGGCTCCTGCCGGCACGCCTTCGGGCCCCGCAGTCCCATCTGAGGGGCCTCCCTTGCCGCCAGCTCCGCTACCGGAGCCGCAGGCGGCTCTGGCCCCGGTGCCCCAAGGTCCTACGCCGGCAGCTCTGGCCCTGGCGCCGCAGGGCCCGTCGCCGGCAGCTCCGGCCCCGGCAACCCCCCACCGCGGCTCAGTTCCTTGTGCCGCAATGGGTTTCATTTGTACCACCTCTGCCCTTGCCTGGGTTTCCGTACAATTTTGCTCCGGGTTGGGACCCTAACTGGGATATGGAGCTGGATCGGTGCCGACCGGCGCCGTGAACTGCACCGTTGGACCCTTTATATTGCCCTGTCCTTCCCCCGCCTGTGCCTCAGGTAGTGGAGGAAGGGGACGACTGGGAGGGGTCTGAGGACCCTCTTGCACAGCAGTGCGAGTCGGAGCAGGAGTGGGCAGAATAGTCAGAAGATGCAGGTGGCCTTGACCTCTCTTCAGAGCCGGGTTTCCTTTCTCCTCCTGCTGTGGCCATGGAGGAGGGCACCACATACACTGTGGTGCTCCGTAGAGCAGCTGAGGCCCTTGACCTGCCTATGGTAACTCTAAAAACTAACCTCCTCACTGAAGTCCTTCAGCCGGCGGCAAGCTCTATGGAGCCTCTGCTACCGTTCATTGAGGTGTTAACGGATGTGTTAATGGGCACCTAGTCTAGGCCAGCCACGGACGTCCCTGTGGACAAGAACGTGGCCAGGCGTCATCGCCCGGCCCCAGGTGACCCTGCCTTTTTAACGACCCACCCAACTCCAGAGAGCCTGGTCATCCTAGCCTCCACCTCCCAAAGTGCATTCCCTACCACCCCGCTGGATAAGTAATCTAAGAAGCTGGAACAGTTTGGCAAGAAACTGTTTTCCTCTGCCAGCTTAAGGCTGCGGTCAGTGAACACCGCATGCTGCTTGAGCAGCTACTCTCATGCTGTGTGGGACGCGATTGCGCAGATGCTGCCTCAGTTTCCGGAGCAAGTTCGGGCAGTGCTTTCCCAAGCTGTGGCTGAGGGGAAAGATGCAGCAAAGTTCACCATCCGGTGTGGACTAGACACCGCGGACTCTTTGGGTAGGGCGATTTCCACCACTGTGGCCCTCCATCGTCTATCCTGGTTTCGGTCCACTGGGTTTTCAGGGGATGTTCAGAGTTAGCTTATGGACATGCCCTTTGATAGGACCTGCCTATTTGACGATAAGGGAGATAGTGCGCTGGAGCGTTTTAAGGACTCCCCGGCTACGGCCAAGTCCTTGGGTCTCTCCACCACGCGCCCGGCCACGTCTGCTTTTCGTTCCTTTCGTGGCCACGGAAGGGGCGCCCCGACACCTTCGTTCAGCCAGAAGCGGATGTGGTTCCCGCCGTGGCCGGACAGGGGGCCAGCGTGCGGGACAGTCCACTTCTGCTCCCTCAGCATCCGACTCAAAACCTTCTGAGCTTTGAGGTGCACACCACGCCGGTAAGCGGCAGGATTTGCCATCGCCTCCTCCACTGGCGTTCTGTCACTTCGGACAGGTGGGTGCTGCAAATTATCCGAAGGGGCTTCTCCCTCCCCTTCGAGTCTGTCCCTCCAGCCATGCCACCTCGGTTCCACCGCATGTCGGGGGATCACTTTGCGCTTCTCCAACAGGAAGTCACGGCCCTCTTGGCCAAGGGGGCCATCGAGCACGTTCCTGGGCCAGAAGTAGGCCGTGGTTGTTATTCCCACTACTTTCTGGTCCCCAAGAAGGAGAAAGGGGGCCTGCACCCCATCTTGGACCTCAGGAATGTCAACTGCTTCCGCCGGAAGGAGAAGTTCAAGATGTTGACTTTGGCTCAGGTCTTGGCTGCCCTCGACCCTGGAGACTGGATGGTAGCTTTGGACTTGCAGGACGCATATTTTCATATCCCCATCCTGCCGGCTGACTGGCGTTACCTGTGGTTCACACAGTGGCGGCTGGTGAGATTTGAAAGTAGTCGGTCGTAAAAAAATTATTGTACTGCACCGCAGCGAGCGTAGCGAGCAACCTACGGAGGGTTCAGGAGGTTGTCCCCCCGAGAAAATGTTGAAAAAAGAGTGGACAAATGGTGCATTTTCAAGCAAATTTGAGAAAGCAGTATGGTTAATAAAGCAATTGTTAATTGCCTTGCTGTTTCCCTGTCGAGCAGCATCACACCCCTGTACATCTCCCTTCTATGTTCATTGCCTTGCTATGTCCCTGTCAAACACCAGCACAACCTTGTATGTCTCTCTTCTGTGTTCATCGCCTTCCGGGTGTATGCATTAATTTTATAATTTGTATAAGGTTTGCTGGTGTATAAAACTATTCAATAACTATTCCTGTTGTATATCTACATGGTTAATCTCCACTATTGGTTTCTTGCACATAGCTATAAGATTACATAAAGTATAAATCTTCCTGGTGTATAGCTGTAGGATTACACTTTGTGTAACACTTCTTGATGACTAAATGTGAGAATTGACTTTGTGTAAGTCTTTCTGGTGTATAATTATAATATTACAGGTTGTGTAGGAGTCTCTAATTTATCACTTTAGTATTAGACTTAATGTGCAACTTCTCGATTAAAAACCGTATAGCTAAACAGTTAATAAAACAAATCTTGATTTCATATTTGCCAATATTATGAAAACTAGGGTGCATGCTGTTGCATGAACAATGTGTCTAAGAACTAAAGAAATGAGACGTGTAAACATAGTGATATTAAATGCTTTGTCTTAACAAATTTAAGAAGCAAAGGATTACTTCGGTTTTGACCCAGCACTGTGTAATAAGAGAGGGTAATTCAAAATCTATTCAAGGATTTTGAAGTTTCGACATATGATAACTCATCCTAGCAAGCATAGCACAGCAGAATAGCAAAACACAGCAAAGCACATCATAACACAATTCAACGAAGCCCAACAAAATAACATACCACAACCCAGTATATCACACTGTGACATAAAATAACATAGGTTAATGTGACACGTCACAACACATTAACATAACAAATGACTCGGCATAGCATAACAAAGCATGGTATAATTTAAGTAACTTAACATAGCACAGCATAGCATAGCTTAAAGCAGCATAACAAAATGTCACTTAATATACCACCTCAACATACTGCACAACTCAACAGAACACAACCCAACATAAGAGAAGCCGGCACCGGATTCAGCTTACATTTCCTGCTGTTTTAACCACAAGTAACTGTGAGGCCGAAATGCAGGACACATGTTGCGTTTGCCCGGCCCTAAATGAATGTTGTGAAGTCAGACAGTGTATTTGACAAATAACAACCTAGGCAATCATCACTGATAAAGCTGAATGTGTGTCACAAGGTCAAAAAGAGAGAACTGAAGGCAACAATGAACATGAAAATAAGTGTGTATTTATTTTCTCAGTTAAAATCATTCATAAGAAACTGTATGAAAACAACAAAGTATTCTACAGATATCTAAGTTAAAATCATGACAATCATAAAAATTGTATTATACATGAGAAAATGAACAATATTACAAAGTGACAGTGACAGTGTCCACTATGGGACATCAGTGTTGACACAGTACACATCACTGGGATGTTGGTTATAGACGATAACATGTTTACAGCAGCGGCTTTTAAAGGGAGTTTGGGGAGAGTTGGAGTATCACCATGTGGCATGTGTGTGTTAACAAATAATAAAATACCAGCGTCAACATTAAGCAGACACGCATACCAAGACCAACAACAAGATCTGAACGTAAATACCCATAGAAATGTATGAATCCAATATATTGTAGAGAGGGTTGCATTGCAGTATTAGTTCGCTCCCCCACCTTCGTTTTAACTATTGCCTGAAAGTGTCGTTTTTATAGCGGTGACTTTTAAATCGTGACTGCATGCTCTTTTAATTCGCTTTTGTATTGTTTTTAAACAGTGGAATCACAGTTGGATTTTTAATCTGTGACTGCACTTTTCCTTTAAGCGCGCTTGTGTTGCTCCTAAACAGCTGAATTATAGGTGGTTAACTGCCGTCGAACGCACCTTTGCACACAGCATAACTTTGCACACTGTATTTAGTTGTCAACTACTCACTGGGAGTGTATTGTGGCTGCCGATTCCTTCCTTCTGCCATCTTGACGCTCGACCCAAGCGGACCCGGCTAGGCGGGTCCGCATTGCACCTGGGCTTGACGCGTTAGTTAGGGTGGGCGGGGCCAATACACTTAAAAGTGGCGCTAAGACGACCGCGCAGCGGTAGTAGAGAGGGTTGCATTGCAGTATTAGTTCGCTCCCCCACCTTCGTTTTAACTATTGCCTGAAAGTGTTGTTTTTATAGCGGTGACTTTTAAATCGTGACTGCATGCTCTTTTAATTCGCTTTTGTATTGTTTTTAAACAGTGGAATCACAGTTGGATTTTTAATCTGTGACTGCACTTTTCCTTTAAGCGTGCTTGTGTTGCTCCTAAACAGCAGAATTATAGGTGGTTAACTGCCGCCGAACGCACCTTTGCACACAGCATAACTTTGCACACTGTATTTAGTTGTCAACTACTCACTGGGAGTGTATTGTGGCTGCCGATTCCTTCCTTCTGCCATCTTGACGCTCGACCCAAGCAGACCCGGCTATGCGGGTCCGCATTGCACCTGGGCTTGACGCGTTAGTTAGGGTGGGCGGGGCCAATACACTTAAAAGTGGCGCTGAGACGACCGCGCAGCAGGCGCGCCGGAGGCGCGCCAAAGGCAAGCCCGTCTGTGCCCGTCCGCGCCCGCTCAGCGCCCTGCGCCGAAAGCCCTGCGCCCGCTCATATTCACCTTAACAGTAGAGGCGAGTTGCTGGCGCTGGATACTGTACCATGTAGGTCCCATGATTGGAACCCATGTGGGGAATCCTTAAAGCCTGGACCCTGCATTAGATGTGACTTCCTGAAGGAGGGGCAGCACATAGGGGTGGGAATGAAGTGTGCGAGGAACAGCCAGCATATAGCAGTGGCAGTGAGTAAGCACCCAGAGGACGAGCACATTACAACAAGAGCTAGAACATCGCAAACACTTAGCTGCATCTTGGTAAACGTACGCTCTCTGCATAAACATAGCTATCAAATCTATGACTTGATCGAACGTAGTGCGCCTGACATACTCTTTTTAACCGAAACCTGGACGGATAGTTCATCAGGTCCAGACTGGAACACTGCCTTGCCTACAGGATATGTGGTTACCTCCCAGGATAGAACAGGTAAAAGAGGGGGAGGGATAGCCATTGTATATGCAACACATCTAAAAATGTGTACGGAGACACACCTAGATCTTCCCGCAGAAGCTTTCTTCTTCACTATCTATGTTGGCAACTCTTATAAGTGTCAAGGAGTATTAGTCTATCGTACACCTGGGCCCAAGACTATTTTTCCAGAAAAGCTCATGCAACTCTTAGAATCTCCGATAGACTACCATCCGTTTATGATTCTAGGTGACTTTAACTATCATCTAGAGCTTACGGATCAACCAGATGTGGCCGTGCTAATTGAAAATCTAGCAGCATTAGATTTTAATCGGGTAGTTAAGAGCCCGACGCACAGTTTCGGCCATACCTTAGACGGTATCTTCACTAACAACATGAATCTGGAAATAGTGAATACTATGATTCTCCCCTGGTCTGACCATAGGGCTGTTTTTTTTAACATTGCGACTGGAGCACCAGCGTGCGCTCAGGGCCCTAGGCCAGGTAAGCAGAAGATTAGACCATGGTCTCAGGTGACCACTGATAATCTCTGCTCTGGGAAGTTTGCGTCCTACTCATAGCTTAGACTCTTCGGAGGCTGCCTTGCTCTTCAATGGATGGCTGGCGGCGGCGGTGGACAAAGTTGCACCTGAGAAGCTGCTGGGTTCCAGAAGAACCCAACCATCTGCGCCATGGTATAACAAAGAGCTTAAGGTCCAGAAGAGCATTTGCAGAAGGGCAGAGCGCAGGTGAAGAAGGGACTATAGTGTGGAGGGTAAAGAACAGTATAATTACACGCTCACAGCCTATAGGGCAGCAATAATTGCAGCTAAAAGCGCTTTTCTTGCCACCAAGATCAGGGAAGCCGGTAATTCAACAAAGGAGCTCTTTAAAACCATATCGGCCCTTTCTAAGCCTCCTCAAGACAACACATATCGGCCTGACCTAGCAATATGCCAAAAATTTGCTCTGTACTTTCAGGAGAAAGTTCAGATAATCCATAACGATTTTATAAGCTTGCCTACCAATGGGGATTGTGGCGACCAGCAGCAGGCAGCTAATCTCAAGGACGACACGGGACTTAGCAATTCCGCTCCCATTTCTGTGGAGGAAACGTGTAGGCTGATCACCATAACGAAATCGGGATCACCTCTTGACCCGTGCCCCCCATCAGTATTTCATCGTGTGGCAGAGGTCATTGCTGGAGAGCTGTCCCCGCTGATAAATCAAGTAATCGCGTCTGGTAGCTATCCTTCAAGCTGGAAGAGGGCAATAATTAGACCATTGTTAAAAAAAACTACTTTGGATCCACACATCTTGAAGAACTACCGTCCGATTGCTGCACTCCCTTTGGCGGCTAAGGTCATGGAGAGGGAGTTAAACCGGGCCTTAACAGAATATCTGGTTTCCCATGAGCTGCTCGACCCTTCTCAGCACGGTTTTCGCGCTCAGCATTCCACGGAGTCAGCACTCCTGGTGGCAGCGGAGAAAATTCGTGGTGTTGTGGATGGGGGAGGCAGGGCAGTGCTGGTGATGTTAGATCTGTCTGCGGCCTTCGACACTGTCAACCACACGGTGTTGAAGCGGAGACTTCAGAAGATTGGTGTGCAGGGAACCGCTCTGTCCCTCCTCTCTTCTTTTCTCGAAGGTAGGGAACAGAGTCTGCTATGGGATGGTCTACAGTCTAGCACTTTCCAGCTGCCCTGTGGGGTACCGCAGGGCTCTGCCTTATCACCAACACTCTTTAACATCTATGTAGCCCCCTTGGCCAAGCTCATCAGGAAATATGGTTTTACCATTATCTCCTATGCTGACGATTCCCAGCTCATAGTCTCGACCATGGATCAATCTGACGAGGTGGCTCTTAAGTTCCATAGCTGCCTGTCTGAGATTATGAGCTGGATGCGGGAGAGTTTCCTGAAAATTAATACAGAGAAGACCAAGATCATAGAGTTTGGCCAGGGCAGCCCAGTGTGGAACGGATCTTGGTGGCCGGTGGAGGCGGGGGAATGTCCTAGTCCCGTCCATAAAGTCAGGAATCTGGGTATGCTCTTTGACAATCAACTCAATTTCTCAGCACATGTCAGCAATCTTGCTTCAGCATGTTCCGTTTTAATAAGGACGTTGCGGAAGACTCTTCCTCTCATCGAATCTGACCTTCGCAAGATGGTGGTGGTGGCTCTTGTACTATTGAGAATTGACTACTGCAACGCCTTGCTGCTAGGCATAAATAAGACCCAGATGAAGAGGTTGCAGACTCTGCAAAATGCTGCTGCTAGACTCCTGATTGCTGTACCCAGAGACCATTCTATCTCTGGCGGCATGAAAACACTACACTGGCTCCCGATCCAGCAGCGTATAGAATTTAAGGCTATATGTTTAGTGCACAAGGCTATATTTGGAGGAGGAGCCAAGGACGTTCAGAAGCTTTTCGTTCCGTATGTGCCCGGCTGGGTTTTAAGGTCTACCACACAAAGCCTCATCAAGATAAATCGGATACATAAAGTCAGATGGGGTGGCAGAGCCTTCTCTTTCCGGGCTGCCAGTCTTTGGAACAAGCTTCCCCATTCTATGAAATCATTAGGCAATCATCTGGCTTTCAGGAAACAGTTAAAAACATGGCTTTTAAACGAGACTCGCGGATGAAGACAACCTTTCTCCCTCTCTCTCTACCAGCGCCAAGACGCTCCGGCATACGTTTGCGCTTTATAAATGACCATCCTATCCTATCCTATCCTATTTAATGCCACCATTTTGTCCCCAAACATTAGCTTTGCAGTTTATACAAATACACATACTTTGCTATCAGAAACAGTGGAGAATTACCTGAGACAGCAGGGACCACCTTGAGGCTTCAAGGGAAGAGAGCTATAGACAGCAGGAAGCACTGTGAGGCTCTAAGGAAAGGACCTGAGACTGCAGGAACCACCCTGAGAATCTATGGGAAGAGACCTGAGGCAGCAGGAACCACCCTGAGACTACCCGGGAAGAGACCTGAGACAGAACAGATACACCTGGATCTGGACATGAAGAGATCTGTGACAGCATGCACCGTCCTGGGAGTAGGCAATAAGGAAAAATACCGGAGACAGCAGGAACCACCCTGAGAGTAGGCAATAAGGGAAAAGACCTGAGACAGCAGAGATAAACCTGGAGCTGGACATCAAGAAGTCCAAGACAACCCTTTGGCTGTAAATTAGAGATCTGGCACAGCAGAACTGACGTTTGGGCTGTCAAAGAGGGGGTGTGAAGAGCCGTAACCACCCTGAGGGGTGCAAGATGAGATGTAAGACAGCAGAGACATCCCTTGGGGTACAGGGTGGGGGTGGGAGGAGCGATATGGACGCAGAGACAGTCCCGAGAGAGCAAAATAAAAATAAGAGGCCTGAGACATCAGAGCCAACCCTTGGGTTTTATAGGTGGAGGCCTTGGGCCCAGAGACATCCCTGAGACAGCACAGGAGGGGGCCAGAAACATCAGAACCAACCCTTGGGCGTTACTAAGGAGACCTGAGACATCAGAGCCAACCCTCTGGTTTTACAGTGGGAGATTTGGACTCTATGACATTCGTGAGATGGTACAAGAAGAGGCCTGAGACATAACAGCCAACCTATGGGCTTTATAGCTGGAGGCCTTGGACCCAGCAACATCCCTGAGACAGCACAGAAGAGGCTTAAGACATCAGAGCCATTTCTCAGGTTTTACAGGGGGAGGCCTTGGAAATGGACACATCCCTGAGACTGCACAGGAGGAGGTTTTACAGGGGGATGATTGGAATCTTTCGATACTTTCAAGACAACGGCTATCGTGTATAAAGCACTACACATCTTTCAAAAATATGCAGCAAAACATGTCAACGTATCTGAGCGCACCAGAAATCTCTGAATCCGCGCTCTTCTGTCTCGCAATCCCAGATTTCATTAAGGTGTCCACTCACACAACCCTTCTCTGGAATGCACACTCTAGCAAGCCAAAAATAATTTATTCGATCTCCTCAGAATGCTGTTGAGCAATTTCACAAAACTTGCATGCTAAAAAACTTCAATGTCCGTTTGATGGCTGTGTCCCTATGTTCTTGCTCCTGTACTGAACTCCTTGGGTTCTTTACCAGCGTTCGCGCAAAATGTACATTATTTGTCATGATTCATTCTTTCATCATTTTTGATGAAGTGTGCTCATTCTTCAGAGGACGTGGACGGTACAGGGATACTTTACATGCTTTCTTTTTCTTTGCCCCGCACAGCATATAAAACGCATTTTCAAATTTTCAAAGAGGGAAGCGTCTGCCCCTCATTTACACATTTATAGTCGGAAAGGACGCAACTTCAGGAATGGTGCACTTTCTCACCCAGGGAAAATAATGTTGTTCAAAGAGAGACGAGACGAGAAAACAAAAGTAGCGCTTCACTGGCACACTGTAAAGCGGCGCTAATGTGTTTAGGTGTGAATAAATCAATCTGGCCACTTTACAACTGCTCTGTCTTGCTTTAGTTAGTTGTTTTCCATATTTTGAATGTTTTATTTCTCTCCACCCCGCGGTTGCACTTAGAAACTGAAAAATGTCAAAAAAGAGGACGTTTCCAGCAGAAGTGTTTTTCTTTTTTGCATCCATTTCACAGGAGGAAAGAGAAGGTAATACTTGTTTCTTGCCTGTTCCAAAAGAGAGGAATTAACAGGACACAGCAAGAAATCCAGCGCACTCCATCCGAGGCCTGAAAGATAGCTCTGCTGTGCAAAAATAAACTGAGCACACTGTAGAGATCACCGCTCGAATTTTACACGACAGAAAATGAAATATTCGAGTGCCTGGCCTAAGATTGCACGCAGTGCTAAGCTCACCTGCTTGGCTTAATTTTGCAGTGTGCACTCATCTATAGCATCGATTGGTCATCCCTGGACATGGCAGCTTACTTGTAGCACAGAGCGGGAAGCACGGCACAGAAGTGGTGCTTAGCGTGCCATCAAACCTGTGTAGGCACACTACGCACAGAAGTCTGTATTCAGCTTCCTGCCTTCATCTTCAAACCCCACCCCCTTCACAATTCATCACAGGTCGGGGTAGGGCCAGTACAGTGAGGCTTGCTAACCCCACCCCACCCTGTAAAATGCTGTAAAAGGGTGGGGTGACTTAAATGTCATTGCCTGATTGACGCAAAGCCCCTGGCTCTGCAGGGCTTCTGGATGAAGCGCCCGGGGCTAATTTCATTGGAAACGCCTCAGGGGGTGGAGTTCAGCCCACGAGACAATTGCTTTGCCTGGCTGATGACATCACAGGGCTAAGGGCGGTGTGAATCGTTAGCCCGGCAAATGCATTTCAGCGGGGTTAATACATGATTTTCAATTATGTCAAAAAATGAGAGGGGCGGAGCCCTGACACCCATATAGGGGAGCCGCCCCTGGGTTCACGGTAGGCCTAGAGCACTTTCAGTTTGCCGTGCTCCCCTTCGGCCCTACCAGTGCCCCTCGGGTGTTCACGAAAGTGTTGGCCGTGGTCGCAGCTCATCTGCGCAGATCAGGAGTTCCAGTCTTCCCCTATCTCGACGACTGGCTGTTGAAGGCGGGCTCGCCCCAGGCAGTCGTCTCCCACCTCCAGATACGGATGACCTCCTGCATTTGCTGGGGTTCTCCATCAATGTGCCGAAGTCGCACCTGAGTCCCTCTCAGAAGCTCCCCTTCATCGAATCGGTTCTGGATTCGGCGCAGTTTCTTGTTTATCCTCCCGCGCAGCGATTCCGGGATATTCAGTCTATGATTCTGATCTTTTAGCCTCTATACCGGGTTTCAGTCAGGATGACCCTCCGGCTCCTAGGCCTCATGGCCTCCTGCATCCTGTTAGTGCAACATGCCAGATGGCATATGCGGGCTCTGCAGTGGGACCTGAAGTTCCAGTGGGCACAGCATCAGGGCAACCTGTCCGATCATGTCCAGATTTCAGAGGGCACGGCAATTGCAGTGGTGGCTCACGAATCGCGATTGGGTCAATGGCAGATCCCTCTCCCTTCCCCAACCAGAGCACACAGTGGTGACGGATGCGTCCTTGCTGGGATGGGGCGGCCACTTGGGAGAGGCAGCGATCAGAGGCCTCTGGTCTCCGGCGGAGTCCCGACTCCATATCAATCTTTTGGAGCTTCGGGCGATCCGATTTGCACTGAAGGCATTCCTTCCCTCTGTCCGGGGAAGTGTGGTGCAGGTGTTCACGGACAACACCACTGCCATGTGGTATTGCAACAAACAGGGCGGGCTGGGGTTGTGAACCCTATGTCAGGAGGCTCTGCACTTCTAGACATGGCTGGAACATCAAGGCATTACCTTGGTGGTACAACACCTGACAGGTTCTCTGAACGCCAGGGCGGACGAACTCAGCTGCCGGTGCATGATGGATCACGAATGGCGTCTGAACACTGACGTGGCGCAAGGTCTTTTTCTGCAGTGGGGAGAGCCTTGGTTAGATCTATTCGCCACAGAAGAGAACGCGCAATGTCATAATTTCTGCTCGTTGGAATTTCCAAGGCGGCACTCGCTCAGCGACGCTTTTCGTTGCGAGTGGAGCTGTGGTCTACTATACGCCTTTCCGCCTATACCACTTCTGCCCAGAGTGCTGAAGAAGATTCGGCGCGACCGGGCCCAAGTCATTCTTGTGGTTCCGGATTGGGCACGAAGATACTGGTATCCCGAGCTACTCAGCATGGCGATCGATCGCCCGATCCGACTTTCTCTTCGGGAGGATCTTCTGTCGCAGCAGTAGACGGTCCTCCACCCGAACCTGTCCAGCCTCCACCTCCATACGTGGAGATTGAGCAGCGACAGTTGACAGCTTTTGACCTTCCTCCCGAAGCCTTTGATGTCATTCTGGCAGCTAGGCGTCCCTCCACTAAAATGGTATACGCCTGCAGGTGGAACAAATTTGTGGCATGGTGCACAGCAAAGGCTGCGGTTCCCTTTTCTGCCCCTCTTTCCGAGGTCCTTCTGTTCCTTCTCTCTTTGGCCCAGCAGGGCTCTGCTCTGGGCACTATCAAAGGTTATCTTTCGGCCATCTCCGCCTTTCTACAGCTTCCAGACCAGCCTTCTCTTTTTAAGTCTCCGGTTGTTAATCGCTTCCTCAAAGGCATTGCACACACGTTTCCTCCTGTGCCTTTTATAATGCCTCAATGGGACTTAAATCTTGTCTTGACTTATCTGATTTCCGCTCCCTTTGAGCCCCTTCATAACTGTCCCTTACGTCTTCTCACTTTAAGATGGCTTTCCTGGTAGCCATCACCTCTGCCAAATGAGTGAGTGAGCTCCAGGCTCTTTCTTCTAAACCTCCTTTTCTTTCTGTTCATCCGGACAAGGTGGTTTTAAGGACTCGTCCTTCGTTCTTGCCAAAGGTTGTCACACCCTTCCACATCGGGCAGACCTTCACTTTGCCCACCTTCCTTCCGCCTCCGCATCCTTCAAACGAGGGATAGGCTCCACTGTCTGGACCCAAAACTTGCGCTCTCGTTCTATCTAAAGCGCACACAACAGTTCTGGGTGGATGACCAACTTTTTGTTGGTTACGTGGGCGCCAAAAAAGGTTGGGCTGTGCACAAACAAACCATCTCTCGGTGGGACGTTCTGTTCCTCAAAGCATGTTACTCGTTGGCTAAGAAGGAGCCTCCTGTGGGGCTGCGTGCTCATTCTACCATGGCAACGGCAGCCACTACTGCCTTGGTATGTGGCATTCCCTTGCAGGACATTTGTCAAGCAGCTACGTGGGCCTCGCTGCACATATTTAGCAAGCATTACTGCCTTGACAGTCAAGTCCGCAGAGACGGCGTCTTTGGCCGTTCTGTTCTCCGTGACTTTCTGGTGTAATCCTGTTTGCAGACCCACCACCGGGGTTGGTATTGCTGGGGTATCTATTCTAAGGTAAGGAATCTATCACTAACGTGTCTCTTTCAGATGCACAAGTTACTACTTGTGTAACAATATATCTGTAAGAGACATTAGTTAGTGATAGATTCCTTACCGCCCCACCCATCCTCCCCGTTCTGCGAACTGATTTCTAGGGTTAAGGTCATCCATTTCAGGGCCCTAGTTTCTTGCCACCAGTGGTCAGTTTCTGGCATAGCTCTGCATTCCTGGCGCGGAAAGTTGTGTACAGAGCTGATGTCAGCGTGCATGGGTGGTGCCTAAGTAGTCTCCGTGATGTCATCTCGGCGCATACGACGCCAGCGACGGATGCGGAGCCGACGCGCTGGGGTACTGCTGACGAAAAACTTTCCGGATCCAGTCTGATGCCTGGGGATATTCTAAGGTAAGGAATCTATCACTAACTAGAAGTAGTAACTTGTTCTTCTAGAGCTGAGTTACTAGCAGGTCAACTTGTTCTTAAGCCCCTCCCCCTTTCGATGAAAGTAAGCCTTGTGTCCTACATCTACTACATTGGTACTGCACTGTAGTGCTTTCAAATTTGTGAAGTGAAGTGTGAATCAATTTCAGATCCAGCCCTGGAGATCAAAAAGTTATGATCCTCTAGTATTTATATCTTTCATAAACTCACACGATATGCACCATCCTTCACAGAGAGACTCCTAGTTATTCTTAAGCATTTTAAATTTTCTCTGGGGACATCTACTCTTTGATTGTTGCTTACAAGTCCCGAAGGAAGGGGACTGGGGAATGTATTAAATGATTTGTGGTTTGGCATTTATTATGTGCTCACTAACACTAAGGTGGTCAATTGGTGCGACTTTCAAAAAGCAAGTCCAAGTACAGAGAATACTCTACCACATGCTTTTCGTTTTGTCCCACAGGTCACAGGGGAGTAGTTTGTTTAGGCATTTAAGGTTTATAATAGTGTGGTAGGGAGAGTGCTGGCAAGACTGATATTGGGGCCATATAGTTGATGTATTTATAAATCCGAAAACCAGCTAAAATCAAATACGATCTTAAACGTAGAGCCAGTGAATTTCTCATTCCCTCTGAGAAATTATCTCTTATGCCCAGATCAGTGATACGTCTTACAGTGGCATTTTGTTTGCACTGAATACGTGTGATGTACACAGCAGACTGGTCTGTGCATAGGCCAGTTGCAGTAATCTGTAATGGAGTTGATAGCTGCCCCTAATTCCAATATCTTATGGTTTGAGAGAAGCAGTGGAATGAATCTTGCTGCCAGATTTAGGGTTTGGAAGTGTTACCTGTATCTGTTGGAATGGCATAGGACATACTGTCCTAATGGACAGAGAATATATAGCTCACCATGGGCCCAGCAGGCTGTACCTTCAAAGGCTGGTGTCACTTCCTGGAACTGGAAAGGGCTTAAATGAGACTTGTCAAGAATATGATGTAAGGAGCAAAATTACCGTATTTGATGATCATTGGATAATTTTGTGCAGCCATGGATAAGCTGCAAAATAGGAATATGGTGATTGACGGTATCAATTGCTACTGATGTGTTCAATGTGACCAGAATATAGGATGCACCAGCGTTCACAAACTTGTGGGCTGCATTCTAAAAAAATAAACTGTAAACCACTTTCTGTGCTGTACTTAGGGCAAGAGCCTTGTTGTAGGGAAGACAGGTAGTTGTGTCCAGATCTTTCTGAAATAGGTTGTTCAAAAGTTTTTGGGGGATTTTTGCCAAGACTTGTAGGCTGGTATTCCGTCTATAATATGCCTGCAGTTTAGGATCCAGATTGGATTTTATGTTTTTTGAGGGTGTGATGATGCCTTTTTCAACAGGTCTAGTCACTTGTGCCTGTCTTCCTGCTTCGGGCCATCAAAACCACATGGAAGTGAAGTCCCCCTTGTGTCTGATCCCGAGACTGACTCATGCTGTGGGTGCAGGTGTTAAGATTAGATTAACACCTTATCAAGCGCCTGGTTACTCCAATGGAGTGCCCCGCACTAGGAATTCTCCTCTCTGTAGAGTGATGCCCTTAGTAAAAAAAAACGTTCTCAGCGCCAGTCTACACTACATGGGATGTTCTGAAAAACCAAGATTTAAGTTGCTTGCGAAATAACACATTTTTATTACACAGGCAGCGGTGGAGATTGGGCAACAAATAGGATAGTATCTTCAGGAGCACACTCCAAGCAAGCATGTCATCCACATGAGTGCAGTCATTGTCTGAGAGCAGACATAATTTGATGCACCCTTTATGCTAGTCGATGATGTGTGAAGGCCAACTGATTCTCCTGGAGTCGGGGGTTCCTGCCTCCCTTCCCTGGGCCAATGGAACAACAAAGAATGTGCCTCATCCTTGGGCCTCAACATGAGATGGGCCCCATCATTTGGGCGAGTTCTGTGAGCTGATGATGCGGGCCAAGGGAGAGGCCAGGTGATGAAGAAGTTCACGTTCTCACATGCACACACCAAGTAAGCCGATTGATTTAATACTATTCTGTTCATAATGCTCCGTGAGTTGAGAATTTTTCAACACATGTAGACCTATTAAAGATAATGCTAAAGAAATGTATGTTTGAGGCATATGAGCTGTAGATCGCATACTTTTGCATAGATCGCCTTCTGGTGTTGGGCTTGGATGTTTGCACTTTGTTATTGTAGAAGTCTTTGTAGTCACGAGATGAGTGACTCCTCCTTTGGTTAGTAGTGCGCATGGGCATCGACTCCATCCTTAGATTGTTTTTTTCCGCCATCGGGTTCTGATGTAATTTGCTGCGCTCCGGGTTGACGTTGTTTCGATTCCCCTTCGAAGCGCAAAAACTCTCACCGCTCGGCGGTATTGTTTCAATAGCGATCTCTCTCGACGCGTATCCAGTTCCAAAGAAATTTTCGAGTCCGGTCGTCGACGTGGGCTGTTGGGCCGATCGGCGCCATCAACCAGCATATGGAATGGACTCCATTTAAAAATTGCAAGTGTGGGGCTAAATTACCACACACAGATCTCCACGAGGTCTGCATCCTTTGTCTCTCCCCAGAACATGAGAGTCTACACAGCCAGGCCTGTGACTCTTTCAGGTCCAAGAAGACTGTACGTGATCGCCGGGCTCGATGTCACGGAATGTCCAGATCAACCGATTCAGCGCCGGACAACATCTTCGAGGCAGGAACCAATGATCCAGAGACAGGAGATGAACAAGCCAGCGTCTCTGACGCCGAGGAATCGGAATCAGAAGACCAGACGATTACTCCAGGTCAACGGAGCGTGAGTACTGACGTCGACGCCCCTGCCCCGAAAAAACAAAAGGCTCCGGTAACACCTTTGCTTTCGGGTCTGGGTCGACACCGAGACAAGACTTCAGACGACTCGCCTCCAAAGCTCACATAGCCAAAAAACTTTTCCATCCAGATCCACCGGATCCTAAGCAAAGAACACTCCATATTGACCCCATTACCGGCCAGGTCACCTCTATACCACCTAAGAAGAGGAAATTGGACAACTCAGAAACACCTGAGATACCCTCCAAGAAAAAAACACTCATCCAATTCACCTATGAGGCCTTTCTCTCCACCTCCACTGCCTCCAAACATTATACTCTCTCCTGCACACTCTCCAGTGCCTCCTCTTTCACCTGTACCTCAAGAGGGTGATGAGGATATAGGGGGTGAGGATGAGGACATAGTCACCACATGATACAGATACTGATGATGACACCCACATTAGCCCACCTCATGACTCTTGGGACGATTATAATGTCCCAGGTGTACCTGAGCCCGACTTATATCCCTCCATCCCCTCCAGGTGACAATGTAGGGTTTACCAACTAATAAATAGAGCTGCACAATACCATGGGGTTCAACTCCATTCAGACCCTCTAGGGGAGGACTTTTTATTAGAGACATTCTCCAGGCCTCAAAAAACAACAAATACTCATCCCTATGTGCAAATGGGTGATTAAACATGCCCCTGAGGTTTTTAAGGACCCTGTTAGGTCTAGGGTTCTTAATTCTAGAATTGAGTAAAAAATACAAGCCAGCTCCAAGCGATCCAGCTTATATTAAAGGTCAATTCCCTCTGGACTCAGTAGTGGCAAATGCCTGCAAACGGGCAAATTTCCAAACCAAAGGTGATGCCCCTCCGCCAGACAAAAGAGTATAAGTCACTGGACGCATCAGGTAAAAGAGTTGCGTCTCAGGCAGCAAACTTTTGGTGCATTGCCAACTCACAAGCTTTACTAGTGAGGTATGACAGGGCTCACTATGATGAGCTTGAAAAGCTCATGCAGCATCTTCCAGACGAGCATAAGACCAAAGCAAATGATCTCATACAAGAGGGAAAGTTAATCACAAACACCTCAATAAAATGTGCCCTGGATGCAGCGGATACAGCATCCCGTGCAATAAATACAAGTGTGTTACTACGTAGACATGCGTGGCTGTGCATATCTGGTTTTAAACAAGAAGTGCAGTCTATCATCCTCAATCAACCAGGAACACCTGTTTGGACCCACTGTGGACACATCTTTAGAAAAGAAGACTATCACAGTTCCAACCTGTATGGAATTCCATCACCACAGACAGGTGGGTAAGACAAAGTATCCAGTATGGTTACTGCCTGGAACTCAATTCTACTCCCCCCACATACCTCCCAAACAACTTCTAATGTCCACAGAACATCTCACGCTTCTCAAGCAGAAAGTTCTCTCTCTCTTGCAAAAACATGCAATAGAACCGGTTCCCATACATCATCAAAACACAGGGATGTTCTCCCTTTATTTCCGCATTCCAAAAAAGGATGACGCTCTCAGGCCAATATTAGACCTAAGGCCGCTAAACCGGCACATACAATCCGACCACTTCCACATGGTCACTCTACAACAGGTCCTCCCCCTGCTTCATTAAGGCGATTTGCTTACCACTCTAGATCTCAAGGACGCCTACTTCCACATTCGTATTCACCCTGCTCACAGGAAATACCTACGGTTTGTAGTGGAGGGACAACATTACCAATTCAAAGTCCTACCATTCGGAGTCACAGCAGCACCCAGAGTCTTTACAAAATGCCTCGCGGTGGTAGCAGCCCACATAAGAAGACAACACATTCATGTGTTTCCTTACCTAGACGACTGGCTCATAAAAGCCAAGTCACATAACGCTTGTGTACAAAACACACACAACACAATCCAGCTGCTACACAACTTAGGATTCACAATACACCTCACCAAGTCGCATCTTCAACCGTCCCACACACCGCAGTATCTACGTGTGACAATAGATACTTCCAAAGCCCTTGCATACCCCAACCTAACCAGGATAGCCAGTATGCAAGCCCTCATAACAAAATTTCAGCCACAACACTCACTACCAGCTCGAGTGTTCATGCAGCTAATAGGCATGATGGCCTCTTGCATCTTAATCGTTCCTTACGCAAGACTCCAGATGCGTCCATTACAGGAATGCCTAGCACAACAATGGAACCAAGCTCAGGGTCAACTTACAGATCTGGTGTTGGTAGACAGCCGCACATATCGCTCTTTGCAATGGTGGAACACACAAAATCTTTCCAAAGGGCGGCCGTTCTTGGACCCGGTTCCACAAATAGTGCTAACAGCGGACGCTTCGCTCACCGGCTGGGGAGCTCATCTCTTAAAACACACCATCCAGGGTATGTGTACCCCTCAACAAAAACTCCTCCACAGCAATCACCTAGAGTTACTGGCCCTATTTCTCGCCCTAAAGTCATTCTAGAAACATCTCATAGGCAAAGCTGTCCTCGTCCGAACGGACAAGACAATGTACTATATACAAAAACAGGGCGGAACACCCTCTCTGCAGCTTTCACGCCTAGCACAAAGCATTTGGAGATGGGCCATTCCTCAATAGATATACCTCTTAGCAGAGCATTTACCTGGGATTCACAATCCAATTGCGGATCTGCTCAGTCGTCAGCAACAGCAGATTCACAAATGGGAACTGCATCCGCAAGTTCTTCATCCATTTTTTCAAAGGTGGGGCCACCCAGACATAGATCATGTTTGCCACACATTCAAACACAAAATGCCCAAACTTCGCCTCCAGGTATCCACACCCATTGTCCAAAGGCAATGCGATATGGATGAATTGGTCAGGCAGATTTGCGCACGCTTTTCTGCCTCTCCCACTCATTCCATTACTAATGCGCAAACTCAAACAACAGTCTCACAATGATCCTAGTTACGCCAACATGGGCCCCGACAACCATGGTTCACAACACTGCTGGAACTCTCAGTAGTCCCACACCAAAAGTTGCACCTTTCCCTAAAGCTTCTCACACAGCACCATGGAGAGATAAGACATCCAGAACCAGCGCAATTGAACCTAGCGATCTGGCTCCTGAAGTCTTAGAGTTTGGTTACCTCAGTCTTCCACCAGACTGCATGAACGTCATTAAAGAAGCTAGACATCCTACCCCTAGAGCATGCTATGCAGCTAAATGGAAAAGATGTGTTATTTACTGCAATAACAACACAATCAATCCACTAGATGCTTCCACTCAAAACATTATTTGTTATCTCCTACATCTACAAAAATGTAATCTGGCATACACATCCATACAATTACATCTTGCTGCTATAGCAGCTTACTTATAGAACAGACAGCACTTGTCATTGTTCAGGGTACTTCCCATCAAAGCTTTCATGGAAGGCCTTAAAAGGATAATTCGTCCCAGAATTCCATCCTCTCCAGTATGGAATCTAAACATTGTCCTTATAAGACTCATGGGTCCCCGATTTGAACCTTTACATACATGTGAGTTACATTTCCTCACATGGAAAGTAGCTTTCCTTGTGGCCATCACATCCCTCAGAAGAGTGGGTGAACTCCAGGCATTAACCATAAAAGGACCATTTTTGCAAATACATCACAACAAAGTGGTTCTTAGGACAAACCCTAGATTCTTACCTAAAGTAATTTCAGCTTTTCACCTTAACCGATCTGTTGAGCTCCCAGTCTTTTTTCCTCAACCAGACTCAGTAGCAGAACAAGCTCTTCATACGCTTGACGTCAAAAGCGCTGTTCTTTACTACATTGAAAGAACAAAAAGTTTTAGAACAACTAAACTTTTCGTGGCTTTTTCGCCACCACATAAAGGCAATCCTATATCAAAATCTGGAATTGCCAGGTGGATCGTTAAATGCATTCAAATATGCTACCAGAAAGCAAAGCGTACATTATCCATTCCCCCTAGAGCGCATTCCACATGCAAGCTAGGGGCATCCATGGCATTCTTAGGAAATATCCCCATGGATGACATTTGCAAAGCTGCAACATGGTCTACACCGCACACTATCACTAAACACTACTATGTAGATGTGCAGGCAAAACAACAAGCAAGTGTGGGCCAGGCTGTACTAAGAACACCTTTTCAAACTACTGCGACGCATACAGGTAGACACCGCTAACTGCTGTATAGTCTATGCAAAAGTATGCGATCTACAGCTCATATGCCTCGAACGGAAAATGCTACTTACCAGTACGCATCTGTTCTTGGTTTGTAGAGCTGTAGATCCGCATACGCCCACCCGCCTCCCCGGACACCTCTTTGTGTTGCAGTACTATCTTACTTAGGTACATTACACATGGACATCTTTCATATTTTCTAAGTAACTCCATCATCACCCTTCATGGCAAAACAATCTAAGGATGGAGTCGATGCCCATGTGCACTACTAACCAAAGGTGGAGTCACCTATCTCGTGACTACAAAGACTTCTACAATAGCAAAGTGCAAACATCCAAGCCCCACACCAGATGGCGATCTATGCAAAAGTATGCGGATGTACAGCTCTACATGCCAAGAACAGATGCATGCTGGTAAGTAGCATTTTCCTTACAGGTAAGTTGTATTTTCTTCTTGTAAGTGAAAGTGAGGAAGCAGCATACATTCTCGTTATTGTGTTATGTTATACTCCATAGCCCTGAGGGCTGTCTTGCACATTGAATGTGTAGCATTGCTTCCAACTCGGGTAAGTCAACATGTTTTCGGTGCTCATTAGGGGTGATCATGACATCATTGCGCTGCATTTGTTTTAGAAGGAATATCAGCATTTTTCCCTTTTCGCATTAGATATTAGATTTAGTAGACATTTTTGCACCGATTTTAGACATTTTCTCAATTATCTCTTCAGATAATTTGACTGCCTGTTGCGTGAATTCACTTATCTTTTCGTTGAAAAAATGTAATTTTCTGTCACTAAATCTCAAGCACTTGTTAGATCTGAAGTTGTTTTTTTTTTTTTTGGTGTTTGCTTGGGCACTGGGTATGTTCTGTGCAGATAGCTAAACAGAAATAACTTGACACTGACGTTTCATGAAACTTGTTTAATTTGTGCACTAGCTCAACAGATTGTCTGCTTTCTAAACAGGGCAACAACGTACTACTTGCCAGACCGCCGATATGACATGCTTCCACCTGTCCTGAGTGCTGATCTATGCTCCCTCCTTGGAGGAGTGGACAGGTACTGTGTTTTATACGGACATAATGCTATGCTAGAATTGTTTAGACAGAGTACATTGAACCTACTAATATAAATTAGCTTCCATTAGTCTTTATGCATTTGTCACTACCTAGAGTATCTGAACAAGAACAATGTCCTGCCCTTTTGTTTTTGTTCTGTAACTTGGTATCCTCTATAGATTCATATGCTTTAATAAATTATTCTTCCATCTGGTGAGAGCCTCGAAAAGCTGGATGCTCTTTTTAAAAGCTTGGACACATAAAAGAGTCAGTTCTACAGAATTAACAAATACAATTATGACCCTACAATAAGATCAAAAAAACATATTACTAAAACTATCTAGAGAAAGATGGGGTCCCAAGTCCTGGAGGCAAGGGAAGACCAGCCAAATTTGGCCCGTCTCCATTAGGTAATTTTCTTTGACATTTATAAACCAAAGACTATCTCTGCTTGTCAGGATAACACAAAACATTTAAAACAAAGCCAATAAACATTAAATTGTCTTTATGAAGTACATTTGATTGAAAACCCCACTTTCACATGTCACCGAAAAAGAAAAAAAAGAAAACTGCGAAAGTGCCCCTAAGCACCCTCTTATATATATGAGAGTTTGAACATTCTCCTTTTAGGATTTCAGAAAGTGTTCTGTTCCTGAGTGCACAGCATTGTGAGCTAGGACAATTATTTTCTGATAAAATATCCATTTTACTTGGAAATCTTTGGCTTTCCTCGATGGTACCAGCCATCCTATTTTATGTTTTATCAGGATGTGGGAGTGTTTTTATCAACTGTTCTCTTTTTCCTAAGGATTCCAGAATGTTGAAGTTATTTTATTTTTCTCTCTTTTTTTTTTCCTCCAAGGATAACATATCCTCAACAATCTTTTCAAACACCATGCACTCTGTCTTTGATAAGTGTCCCTCTATGATGGAGAGAATTCATGGAAGGAAAAGTATACAGTTTCTGAGCTCCTGCTGCGAGAGTTTGTGAGGCATTTGCCAGTGTTTTACTGTTAGTGAATACATAGGAAAATTCCAAGGGAAAGTTGTGTGTAGTTCCGATCCTTTTTGTTTTAACTCCTAAAGATTTTATCTGCCCCTCTTTTAAATAAGGACCATGGCTAGAACTTGGGGATATTGTTTTCTAACTATGTCTGTGGAAACCGACCTGACTGCATTCTGGGACAATGCAGCATTTGTGATCATTAAAGGGGGAGTGTGAAATTCCTGTATGTGAAAGCTAAAGCCTACAGGCACCAAATCTTGTTTTCTTTTTTTTTGGGGGGGTGGGGGAGGGGGGGTGGAGGCACGACGTTTTTTGGTGGTGGTATTTATTAAATGTTCTATATAGTGAAGAAGTTTGATTTTATTTATCTTGATTTTAAAAAATTAAAAAATATTTCCCCATGCAAATATGTTTTCTTATAATGCTAATTTAAACTCAATCTAAAATATATTCTGTTATCCCACACATATGTGAAGATATTCTGCTATATGTACATACAAGGAAAATACACATGATGGAGAATTAGGATTACAAACATATAACACTTCCTTCTTCATCTTGCACTAAAGCTATAACAACAGGAACACATTCTCCCCACTGAGCATAGCCCCTTTGTTGCACCTCTCTGTTTGACAGATGGATTACCCTGAACAATATGTAGAATATCACTGAAACTCGTTGAATTGTTGGTTCTACACTTCTTAAATGGTGGGAAGAGAGGTCCTTTTTGCTTTTTATTTTTTTATTTTTTTTTTAGAATAGGCTGCCTATTTAGAGGGGCACAAGGGGCTTGCATGTATTGCACAGCAGAATTGTAGGTTCAGCTTTATTGCACAGTGAGAGGTAGTAAATGGGGTTACTATACTTGTACTACACCTTCAGTTGTCCTGTAATAAATGCAATCACCTCCTCATGAGTAGAACATCTTTGTAGCTGGGATATACAGATAGAAGAAATCCATGTGATTGATATCTTACTGTGTCTTTCCTGATTTGCCAGCAACAAGTGAATGCTTATTTTATCTCTTTTTTTTGTCAGGTATGCAGTGAGTGTTATGTGGGAGCTAGACAGGCTAAGTTATGAGATACAAAAGGTGTGGTATGGCCGAACCATCATCCGATCTGCGTACAAATTATTCTATGAAGCAGCCCAGCGACTTTTGGATGGGGACTTGTCTGTGGCAAATGATATCCCCGAAATTATGCAGTTGGGAGAAAACGCACGTAGCACCAGGCTGGACGAACTGCGTGCTGCTGTTCAAAGACTGACTGACGTGGCTAAACATGTACGGGCGAAAAGGGACATTGGGGGAGCCCTGGAACTTGAAGGGGTGGAAGTGCAGGTGCAACTGGATGACAAAAAAAACATTGATGATCTCCTCCCCAAGCAGCCACTGGAGGTGCACGAAACAATTGCTGAGTGCATGATCCTTGCCAATCACTGGGTGGCCAAGAAGATCTGGAAAAGCTTCCCACACCAAGCCCTGCTGCGCCTACATCCACCACCATGCCAGGATTTCTTTACTGCACTTCGAGAATGTGCTGAAGCCAAAGGATTCTATATTGATACACGGTACGTTATTTGTGAATTGATAGTGCTCAGTGATGCCTTTATGAGCCACTTGTACCTTCTAAATAAAAAGCATGATTTTGTTTTTACATAAACTAGCTACTTATTAATTTCAGGTGGCAACATTCTGAGGGAACGGATTGATACATAGAGGTAAAGGGGAGAGGATCATTTTGGAGAAAGAGGGAAGGGATTGATGAATTTGTGACACTGACAAGACTTTGGACTAGTGATGGTTGGTGTCTCAGGCTCAATGTGATAATATACCTTATTGATTTTAACATCCTGGTTGAGTCCTAACCAGAAAAGAGGTGTAGCACATAGACCGATTCCCCCTTGCCCATCCCTAAGTAATTTGGGAGATGGGTGACTTTCATCTCTTCTCTACTCATTTTTGGACTAATTCTTTGCAAGCATTACTTAAAGGATAGTGGTTGTGCCCTCAATTTACTTTGCGGATTCAGACATGCATTTTAGTGGTTGTTGAAAGGAGATAAATGCACAATTATGAAAAGACAGCAAACAATCTCTCCAAGACTTTAGTCTAACAGTGTAATTCAGACTCTGGTCTGGTAGTTAGAGTGGTCAGGACTGAGCAAGTTGGGACGCAAACTATTAAGGAAGGCAAGCCTTGATGCATCCATGAATCACATTGGTTGCAGCCTGCTATCAAAGTTCGCTATTTTGTCCCTTCGGTAGAGTATATAAATGTATTCAGTTTTTCTTTTCTTCTCGGGGAGACTATCCTAGAGCATCTTAGGGGGAGGCGGGTATGGGAGGCGGGTATGTGTGTTTCTTCGAGAAGAACACTTTGGGATCCGCTGCCTACAAACATTAAACTCTTGTTTATTATGTAATGGAACTAAATTGTGTCCTGTGTAAATGATACCCATTTTTCTCTGTAGGAATAACAAAGCCTTGGCAGATTCTTTGGAAAAGGCCCATGACCCAGCTGACCCACTGGTGAATAAGCTTCTGCGCTCCATGGCCACACAGGCTATGTCTGTAGCAGAATACTTCTCAACTGGGTCCTGCGCTGAGGACCAGTTCTACCATTACGGTATGAAATTTTCTTTCTCTTTTCCCAGCGTGGCTCTTCTCAACATCTGATAGCTGTTTGTTAGACTTTTATGAGCTGATGAATGAGATGAAAACCTAAAACCGCTTACTCTGAATCTTTTATCGCCAAATGTGGCCAGTATTCTAGAAGGTGAAACTGTTGTTGGTAATTTTGTTTCCTAGAAGTAGCTTCTTATAAAAGCAAAAAACTAGTCAGATCAACAGTAATGACTTATTTGACTTGGGGTAACCTATATTTAATAGGAGTTAAATTCAGAGTGCCCGTATAAGGGAGTGATGAGGTAGATGTAAGCAAAGTGGTAACATAAAACAAAGAAGAGGATTGTCATTCATTTCAAGGGTTTGAATGGGATGCCACGTTCACTGTAATTGTGTAATTCATTGCGTCCCAAACTTTTTAGAACTACAACCAAATTTCTAGAACAACAAACATTAGCGACACACCTAGCTTTAACAAAGATGAGACGTGGGTGAGTTTTAAAATTTATTAATAGACATGCTTTCAAAATGCTGTGAATTACCAGCATAGCATACGCTTTACAATTCTTTGCGTTCCTCTCTTACAGAAATAGTTGGTAAATGTCACAACCTTGACCACGCCCTTCAATATGTCTTTATCAGACTGTGGCCAAGAAAATGTATCTGCCCATAACAAAAGGGCAGATGGTGAACTACACTGGAGCTGGAACACTCTTCAAAGTGAGGTGCTGGTCTGTGACATCATTTCACTGAAATCACAAGGCTTGTGAAAATCTTGGCATTAATACCAGCGATTTTAGTGTATTTGAAAAGCTCCTTCTGCAGCAGAGTATGGAGTAAGGCCTCATATACATTTTTGATATCTACATCATGAATACTGCCCAAGGGCATTGGAGCGCTTTACATGAGCGCCAGATTATATTACGTAAGGTCAGTTTCTCTTTATTTCAAGCACTGGAGATTAGGTGATTTGCCCAGATCCAACACCGCCACTCAAACCTTGTTGGGTATATCCAAAGTTGGCAGCTGTCGCCGTTAGGCCACATGCTTATTTTTCAATTTGTGAGTAAAATTCATAACGAGTGAGATGATTGTGTATGATTATGTATAGTGATCACATTCTCAGTGAAATGGCTTTGTGAAGTACAAAAAACACAGTGGCAAAAATACTGGAAGGTTCACATGGAGCGTTACTTGGGAATACTTGCAAGGTTTTGTTTTTTAAAACTGGACTTAAGGACATAATTCAGCACATTTGCACCAGTGGTGCTGGAAAAGTTTTTAGAGAGGGGGGGCGGCAACATCAATGTTGCATAACTGAAGTCATAAGGATTGTGAAAAATCCCAGCTTCACACAGTGTGGCAAATGTATTCAGCAGGAGCCTGATAAAGGTTTAGTATGTAGCTGATAGTGTATTTTGGAGCACACTGTCACAATTCTATTACTGAAGCATTGTATGGAGCACACTAATCTACACACCGCACATTTTTATTTAAAATGACCACTACATTTTCCCAGTTTTACTGATAAAACCAGATGGCACCCAAATGATAAGGTGTGGAATTTGATTGCAATGATTATCATTTGCGTACCACCAAATAAAAGTGTCTTTTGATTGTTTTGATCCCATTAAAACTGTTGTTTCCGTCACACTTCAGAACTTCAAAAAAGTGCTTCTAAATGCTGAGGTATTCTGAAATGTGTACAGTTAATTTACAGGTATTTACATTTTATTGTGTTACAAAAAAAGGCATTCTACAGCCTTTCCTTCCACGCTCCGTGTACCACAGCAAGATTGTCAGTCATTATTCTTTATTCGGATTCCTAGTTATTCTTTATTCGGATTCCACTAGGAAATACATGAAAGGACACAGTAAAAACTGCACAGTTAATATATTAACAATGAATATAAAATAAAGTGTGCAATTAAAACTGCACAGTTAGTATATTAACATTAAAATTGAAAACAACATCACAAGTCTCGTCACCCACACCATATAGCTAAACATACAATTTGAGGATAGGGGGACAGGCTATCTAAAACTAAAAAAAAAAAAAGATCTAATGCTCTGCCACGTTAGTGGTAATGAAGACCCGGCACTACCCTCACATATACCTGAATCCAGGGCCGGCCAACGGGACAGTGAAAAGACATACAAGTGAAAAAGTAATTCAAACACATCCACAGCTAATACAGGACGCTTAGGCGTAGAATGACATATATCAATAAAAACATGATAGGCACTTTCAGCTCGATATAGTCATGGCATATAAATCTGGTAAATACTCATGTTCACAGCAGCGGAAACGAAATTTACAATTGAAACGGCTGTTAGCTCATTGGGAACAGATTGAAGAAAAAGCAAGGCCTGCCTACAGTGCCTGAAATTTGAAACATGTGGTCTTATAAATCTTGCGCTAATAGAGCGGTAAATACTGCAAAAGAAAGCCAAGTCCATCACAAGGACGGATCCTCCTTTCTCTGTTCCATTGGCCTCTAAATGCATAAGCCACCATCAAGTAGGCTAAATTAAAATGAAACATGGTTCTCCAGTATTGGATCTTTCATAGATTCACAATCTTGAATCATCCCAGTCATCGTAGTGGGATTCCCACGGTATATATATAAAAGCATTCGATAAAATTACCATAGGCTACCATGCAATAGCAAGTCAGTGCCATAGCCTATCCATCTTATTTTGTAAAGAGAACCAAATCCAACCAACAGCCAATCAGGCGACGGCACCCTCTAGAACAATCCCAAGAGACGCTATGTTCCTCAGATTTTTCTACCGCACATCGTGTGAAAGGGAGTCTCCCTGAGCTCTGCTCAGTTTTTCTCTGTTTCTTCAAGTTTCTTGCTAGTTTTTCTTCAAACATGTCTGAATCTTCTAAGAAAGGTCTCTTCAGGTCATGTGGATCGTGTGGAAAAAAGAGGCTGCATTCTGAACATCCACATAAGGACTGCATCTATTGCCTTTACCCTCAACACAAGGTAAAAGCCTGCAAGATATGTAGAACCTTTTCTACTAAGACCCTCAAAGACAGGGAGGGGAGACTACTAATTTGGCTTAAAAAAATTAAGGCGAAATCTGATGTTCTCTCTGTGGATGGGGAGAGCTCTACCTCATTGACATCTAAAGAAACACCTAAAAGGAGAGAAAGATCTGTTGACTCTCCTCAAAGAAATCTCGTCATGAGGAAGAAAGTACCTCACAAAAAGGAAAGCTTCCATTTCCTACTGAGGGAAAACGCCTTTAAAAAAGACAAAGACAAATATTCTTCTTTTCATTCCATGAAGATCTGTCTCTAAGAAGCATTTAACCGCCGACGGAGTTGATTTCTGAGTCTTCGTCGACGAAAAAACATCCCCCAAATATCGGCGGCTTTCATGCTTTAATTGAGAGAGCAGCAGCACGCTTCTAACTATCTCTTACAGTAAAGCAATCATACTGCTTTCTTTATGATTTTAAAGACACATCTAGGAAATCAGTTAGATCTTTTACTATTGTTGACCGAGGAAGGATTAAAAGTGAAGAGAACACCAGCCACTGTTATTCCGGTTTTGCCTAGTATTGACAAAAAATACAAGGCTCCGGACGATGCTCCAGCGTGCCTTATAAGTCACCCTAAGCCTGATTCTGTCATCTCACAGGCTGCACAACGGAGATCGAGGAATCCTCTAACGCCCGTCACTACTCCACTTGACAAGGAAGGGAGGCATATGGATAATATTGGAAAGAGATTTACAACCACATCAGGGGCAACTGTTCGAGCTGCCAATGCTCTTGCGATTCTAGCCAGGTACGATCGACAGATGTGGTTGGATATTGCCCAATTTTTAGATTTACTTCCGGAAGACAAAAAGATGGTAGCGAGGAAAATCCTGCTTGAAGGAGAGAGGCCAGCTTCCGAAATTATAGACGCATGGATATTGTGTCTCTGGGTTTCCGCCAGCTTGCTGGAGCCGCTGTTTTGAGACACCAGGTTTGGCTGAATGCAACCATGTTCCGCCCTGAGGAACAAGGCACATTTTTGGATATGCCTTTTGGTGGCGAGTCACTCTTTGGCAATCATGTTGCTGATGCTTTACAAGCCATCAAAACAGATACTGACACGGCTAAGGCTCCAGGCGCGCTCCACATCAGGAAAACCCCCTTTCGTGGAGCGTGGTGCAGAGGAAATGTTTCCTCTTGAGGATGCTATCAAAGGTACCAACCTCAATCATACACCTCCTACAGGCCATCCTACCAGCAGCAACAACATCGTTCACCTCCACAGGCTGCCTACTCTAGAGAGCCTAGAAGAAAACAGCAGGGTCAGCCCAGAGATACGTGCTGTAAGCAGTGACGCTGCTTCGCCGCCTGCCGCTCCTCTGAATTCTCGAAAGAAAATCCCTCTCTCTCATTTCTTGGATCAGTGGAAAATGTAACATCAGACAAATGGGTCCTAGATATAATAAGGTATGGTCATACCCTAGAATTTACCACAACGCCACCTCATCACCCACCCCAAAGATCAACAACTCATCATCTTCAGTTATTAAAGAAGGAGGCTTTAATAATGCTGCAGAAAGGAGCAATAGAGCTTGTTCCACGTTTTCAGAAGGGGAAGGGTTTTTACTCTCATTTTTTCCTCATAAAAAAGAAGAGGCTGGGGGATTGGCGTCCCATTTAGACCTCAGAAAACTCAACAAATACCTGCTGAAGAAATCCTTTCGCATGGTCACTCTTCAAGAGATTTTACATCTTCTGAACCATTTGGATTTTTTAACAAGCCTAGATCTGAACGATGCTTACTTCCATAACCCGATTCACCCCAAGCATCGCAAATTTCTACGGTTCACGGTGGCAGGCGCTCATTATCAGTTCATGGTCCTTCCATTTGGGCTTCGCTCAGCTCCACGGGTTTTTACCAAGTGCCTTGCCCCCGTGGCAGCATTCCTACGGCTGAAAGGCTTATAAATCTTCCCATACCTCGACGATTGGCTGGTAAAAGCTTCTTATCTTCGTCAGGCTTCAGAAAATATCTCTTTCTGCCTACAACTGTTCCGCTCTCTGGGTCTGACAGTCAATCTTCGAAAATCCATTCTAGCTCCTTCTCATAGGTTAAAGTTTCTAGGAGCACTAATAGACACTCTGCAAAACAAGGTATACTTATCAACGGAAAGACTGAACACCATTTTGTCTCTGGCTCACGACCTTCACAAAAGAAAGTGCGCTTCTGTACGTCTCCTCAAATCTTTTTCTCGGGATGTTAGCTTCCGTCATTCTCATGGTTCCTCATGCTCGGCTAAGAATGAGACCACTTCAAGAGCAGTTAGATGCCCAATGGCTTCAAATATCAGGATCATTTGATGACATAGTTCGCATAACTCTGATCATGAAAGAGGCACTTCTTTGGTGGCAATCTCCTCACAATCTCTCTCTGGGACTGTCCTTTCTCCTCTTCCAGAGTTTGTTCTGACAACAGATGCATCTTTGGAAGGCTGGGAGCACATCTGTAAGACCTACAAGTAAGCGGCAAATGGAGTCTCTCTCCAAAATGCACATCTATTTTCTGGAACTGCTGGCGATTTCTCTAGCCCTTCAATCATTCCTCCCAAGGATAAAAGCATCCTCAGTCCTTATATGCGCGGACAAGATCACCGATTCTATCTTGGGAAGCTCAGAAGATATGGGAATGGGCATTACAGCATCAGCTAACCATGAAAGTGGAGCATCACCCAGCAGTAAAGAACAACCTAGCAGACACGTTGAGCAGGTTAACTCAATCGAATCACGAGTGGGAACTGAACCAAACGGTTCTCAACCGCATATTTCAAAAATGCGGAACACCCAACTTGGACCTATTTGCGTCTCAGGAGAACCAGAAATGCCGGTTCTATACCAGCAGGGAACGTCAGCCAGGGTCATGGGGGGGAATGCGTTTTCGATCAGATGGTCAGGAATCTTTGCATACGCTTTTCCCCCATATACTCTAATCTCCAGAGTCTTGATGAAAATGAAGAGGGAACCGTGTCAGCTCATCCTCATTGCTCCACGTTGGCCTCGTCAACACTGGTTCACAGAGCTTCTCCTGCTGTCGCAGTCCAGTCCTTATCGCCTTCCTCCGTCAACCACACTGCTGACGATGAACAAGGAACAGATCCTGCATCCTCATCCAGCTTCTCTGCAATTGCATGCCTGGAACCTGAGCACAATGAGTACAAGGATTTAGTCATCCCTCAGGATTGTACATTTATTTTGTCCCGGGCAAGAGCTGAATCTTCGTCAAAAACATATAGACTGAAATGGGAACGTTTGTTTTTGGTGCCATCGTAATGGTATTCATCCTTTTGACTCTACCCCAGAAAAAATCCTGCCTTACCTTTTATCCCTGGCAAGATCAGGTCTGGCTTATGCTTCAATAAGCGTCCATCTTGCAGCCATCTGTCGATATAGACGAACATCGGACACTTCTTCTCTTTGCTCTGCTCACATCATCAAACAGTTTATGAAAGGCCTTTTCAGAACTTTTCCTCCTATCAGGCCGCCTCCTCCTGAATGGCATCTGAATATAGTCTTGTCACAATTAATGAAGCCACCTTTTGAGCCGATCTACAAGATAGAGCTCGAATTTCTCTCATGGAAAGTAGCTTTGATTCTCGCGCTTACATCAACTAGAAGAGTAAGTGAAATCCAACCCTTTACCATCAACGAGCCTTTCTTACATTTCACAGAGGAATATGTCATTTTACGAACGAATCCTACATTTATTCCAAAGGTGCCATCCCAGTTTCACCTTAATGAACCAGTAATTCTGCGCACCTTTTTCCCTCATCCTTCATCTTCAGCGGAGAAATCTCTTCAGTTCGAGGCATGTGGGCTGCTGAATTCATATCTGTGCATAGATCGCTGCCTAGTGTTGGGTCCGGATGTTTGCACGTTGTTGTCCTGGAAGAGTCTTCGAAGTATCCTGAGATAGGTGACTCCTCCCCTGGACCACAGTGCGCATGGGCATCCTCTCCATCCTCAGATTGTTTTTTTCCGCCATTGGGTTCGGATGTGCTTATCTTGACTCAAGTTAGGAAAATTTTGTTTTCAGGCCAAAAGGCCTTTAGTTTTCGATCGGTATTGACAGTTTACAGGCTAGTTTTTCACGGCTTTAACAACTTTTCGGATCCATTAAATCCGACCATCGACCGAACTTTGACGATGGAATCGAGGACCCCATTCAAGCGGTGTCCTGTTTGCCACGCCAAATACCCCCATATCGACGTCCACCCGGTGTGTAACAAATGCCTCTCACCGGATCATGACGAATCGAAATGCATGGCCTGTGCCCGATTCAGATCCAAGAAGACTCTCCGGAATCGACGCGCAGCAAGCGGCGCCGGCCCCGACCAACATCTTCAGCACCGAGGACGAAGATGTGGAAAGCGTGGAAAATATACCCTCCAGCCCCACTTCCGAACACGGTTCCCGATCGGAAGATGTCGATGAAGAGCTTTTTCACAGGGAAGAAGCCGACGACGAGGTAGGAGACTACGATGAGGCCTCAGGGGCCGAAGAAGGGAGCTCTGGTGAGGAGCAAGGCCTACCCGTACAAATTGAGGCTATCCCAGTGTGTCAGTCGACGGCTCCGGTCGAGGGATCGCCTTCGGGCCTTACCCAAGACCAATCCCGCAGTTCTTCGGCCCCGCCCTCCGGCCCGGCCACGGACATACAGCAAGAGCCATTGTTACCTAAAAAGACTGGTTTCCCTACCACGAAACCGAAACCAATCATCGCACCGGTTAAACAGAAACCGAAAGTGAAACTGACACTGGTCGGCTCGAGGACCACCACACCTTCGACGCCAGCCAAACCCGTCGGCTCCGACCGCACCAAAAGGGACTTCGGTGCCGAACTCGCTGCAGCCGATGTCGGCGCCGACACAAAAAGAAAAGCCGTCGGTCCCGTCAAAGCGCCTCCGCCCCCGGCACCGAAGCAATCGGCACCGACCACCAAGGTGAAAATAGCCACTGCATCGCTATCCACCTCGAAGGCAGCGACTACGGTACACTCATCGATGCCGTTGACGGCTCCTACCCCTCCTCGACTCGATGACCCGGTCACTTCGAAGAAGTCCACACCTGCCTCTACGGAACCACTCGGCGCCAAACAACCGTCGGAGTTCCAGGTGCGACAAGTGGCAGCGTCCTTGCAACGCATCAGGGAAAAGGCAGCCCTCCAGACCTCGTCGGGCTCCGCACCGACACGGGCACAGAAGGCACCTTCGGCACCAGCCAACATCACCTTTGGTTTGCCGCCATCCACGGCGCCGAAAATGTTCGAAATCAGAACCCGCGTTACCCAGACAAGGTCCCCATCTACCGAACACTCGACTACTGGGACATCGCCGTCCCACTTCATCGACACCGGCAGGCTCATGCTCCGAAAGCGGAAGATCACTTCAGGGTAAGCTTTGGACTCTTACAGGATCCCGCTAAAACAAAAAATGCCGGCGGAATCGGAACCAGTTCTTTATGAACGCATCCACACCTCTTACACAGATCCATCATTCTCTCCAACGCACTCCGACACGGATGCAGTGGAGGACTACATGGGTGACGACACCACCTACCCCGAGGACATAGACCCTGAGGGACAGTAAGACCCTGATCAAGTCTGGGATGACCCTGTAGACCCAGGTGCCGCTCTGGATACACAGGACACGCAACTTTATGGCGCAAAAACGTCCCCCACAGAGGACACTGCTGCATTCAACGCCCTCATTGAACGTGCCGCAGCCAATCATGGAGTGCAACTCCACTCAGACACTATCGAGGATGATTTCTTGGTGGACACTTTCGCATCCTCCGAGAGGACTGTAAAGACTCTGCCCATGTTAAAAGGTGTCCTCAAGCCAGCAAAGGACATTTTCAAGGAAACCACCAGGGCACGGGTAATAAACCCCAGGATCGAGAAAAAGTACAAACCCGCACCTGGGGACCCCACGTACATTAGAAGCCAGTTGCCTCTGGACTCCATTGTAGTTGCCAATGCTCGCAAACGGGCACACTCTCAGACAACTGGTGATGCTCCTCCCCCGGACAAAGAGTCCAAGGTTCTAGAGACCTCCGGCAAACGGATTGCAGCCCAGGCAGCAAACATATGGCGCATCGCCAATACACAGGCCCTCCTAGCTCGCTACGACCGCTCACACTATGACACGTTAGAGACCCTACTCCAACACCTGCCAGACGAGTACAAAGAGGCAGCGGTGCTCCTCATCAGGGAGGGACAACTGCTCACAAACGCATCCATCAAGTGTGCACTGGATGCCGCAGACACTGCTGCAAGGGCAATAAACACCAGCGTCATGCTACGACGACACGCCTGGTTACGAATCTCCGGATTCAAACCTGAGGTCCAAAATAACATCCTCAATCAGCCGGTCAACCCCGACTATTTATTTGGACCGGAGGTTGACACCACCTTAGAAAAGATAAAGAAAGACACAGACACTGCGAAGTCAATGGGGGCTCTGCAAACGCAGACATTTCGTAGTGGCTCCTTTCGTCGCCCTGGAAATAGAGGTGCAGGTAGAGGACAGGGGGCACAGCAAACCTACAATAAAGGGGGCACACAGAGTTCCTACGATAAAAACACCCGAGGTGGATATCGTGGCTCCAGCACCAAGGGCAGAGGACGTGGTTACGGCAATACCAGGTCCTCCCCCAAGAACAAACAGTGACGCCCTCTCCCTTCCCCCCGCCCACATAACACCTGTCGGGGGAAGGCTCCAGCGGTTCCTGTCCACGTGGGATTCCATCACCACGGACAGGTGGGTCAAAGATGTTATCCAACACGGTTACTGTCTCGAATTAACCTCCACTCCACCCACCATACCGCCAAGGCACCGTCCTATGTCCTCAGAGCACTTAGCGTTATTACAGCAGGAGGTGCTAAGTATGCTGCAAAAAGGCGCAATAGAGGTCGTGCCCGTACACCAGCAGGGAACAGGGGTGTACTCTCTGTACTTCTTAATACCAAAAAAGGACGGGTCACTCAGACCTATCCTAGACCTAAGACCCCATAACCACTACATTCTCTCAGAGCATTTTCACATGCTCACCCTACAGCAGGTTCTCCCGCTCCTCCGACAGGGAGATTTCCTAGCCACGCTAGACCTCAAAGATGCGTATTTCCACATACCCATACACCCGTCACACAGAAAATATCTCCGGTTCACCATTCAGGGGCAGCACTATCAATTCAAAGTCCTCCCCTTCGAAAGTGACAACAGCACCCAGAGTTTTCACAAAGTGCCTAGCTACCGTGGCTGCACATCTACGAAGGCAACACATTCACGTCTACCCTTACCTGGACGACTGGCTTGTTCAGGCAAAGTCAGCCCAGCAATGTGCCAGCCACATGTCCCGCACCATTCACCTTCTTCACAGTCTGGGATTCTCACTAAATTACCCAAAATCACATCTCCAACCCGCACACGTACAACAGTACCTAGGTGCGACCATAGACACTCTGGCAGCCACAGCTCAGCCAAATTTAGTGAGGATCAACAGCATGCAAATGCTGATTTCCAAGTTTAAACCCCAACACTCCCTTCCTGCGCGAGTGTTCATGCAGTTGATAGGCATGATGGCCTCCTGCATTTTCATAGTCCCACACGCGAGACTACATATGCGCCCGCTTCAGGAGTGCTTAGCACGTCAATGGAATCAGGCTCACTGGCAATTAAAAGACCTAGTGTTGGTGAGCGGTCGGGCATACAACTCTCTGCATTGGTGGAATCCACAAAACCTTTGCAAGGGCCGACCGTTCCAAGAGCCTGTTCCACAAATAATACTGACAGCGGATGCGTCTCTCCAGTAATGGGGAGCCCATGTACTCAATTACACAGTGCAGGGACTATGGACTACACAACAAAAGAAGATGCACATCAACCTTCTGGAACTGATGGCAATCTTCCTGGCTATGAAAGCATTCAAAGTACACCTGTGCAACAAGGTCGTGTTGATCCGGACGGACAACATGACTGCCACGTACTACATACAGAAGCAGGGAGGAACACTCTCCACAATTGTCTCATCTGGCTCAGAGCATGTGGAAGTGGGCCATTCAGAGGAACATATTCCTCATGGCGGAACACCTCCCAGGCAAGGACAACCAGATGGCGGATCTGCTCAGCAGACACAGCCACCAGATGCACGAGTGGGAGTTACACCCATCAGTACTCCAACCATACTTCCAGCAGTGGGGTCATCCAGAGATAGACCTATTCGCCACAAGGGAAAACGCAAAATGCCAAAGCTTTGCCGCCAGGTTCCCACATCCACAGTCGCAGGGCAATGCGATATGGATGAACTGGTCCGGCAGATTTGCGTACGCTTTTCCCCCAGCGCCGTTGATACCGCTAGTGGCACGCAAACTGCGACAACACTCACTGACACTCATCCTGGTTGCTCCAACATGGGCACGCCAGCCATGGTACACCACCTTTCTGGAACTTTCTGTGGTGCCGCATCAAAGGCTGCGGATCAAACCCGCGCTTTTGACGCAGAACCATGGAGAAATTCAGCACCCAGATCCGCAACAGCTGAACCTGGCAATCTGGCTCCTGAAATCCTAGAGTTTGGCTACCTAAACCTGCCACCTGACTGTATGGAGATCATTAAGGAAGCTAGGAGACCCACTACCAGAGCTTGCTATGCAGCCAAATGGAAGAGGTTTGTCATTTATTGCAATAACAATGACATTAACCCGCTAGACGCATCCATTCAAAACATAATCTGTTACCTCTTACACCTATACCGATGCAATCTGGCATACACCTCAATACGTATCCATTTCACCGCAATAGCAGCCTATCTCCAAAACAGGCAGCACCTCTCTTTATTCAGAGTGCCTGCCATCAAAGCCTTCTTGGAGGGACTTAAACGAGTAATTCCCCCAAGACACCCACCAGCACCAGTGTGGAACCTCAACTTGGTCCTCACCCGACTGATGGGTCCACCCTTCGAACCTCTCCACTCATGTGAGATTCAATTCCTCACCTGGAAGGTAGCTTTCCTAGTAGCAATCACTTCGTTGAGAAGAGTTAGTGAACTCCAGGCACTAACCATTCAAGAGCCATTCATACAGGTTCACGCAAACAGGGTCGTACTACGTACCAACCCCAAATTCATGCCTAAAGTAATATCGCAGTTCCACATGAATCAAACCATTGAACTGCCTGTTTTCTTTCAGAATCCACAAAATGTCGCTGAAAGAATGCTCCATACACTAGACGTCATGTACTATATAGACAGAACTAAAAACTTTAGGAAGACGAAACAACTTTTCGTCGCCTTTTCCCCACAACACAAAGGCAACGCAATCTCCAAAGCAGGTATAGCCAGATGGATCGTTAAATGTATTCAAATCTGCTATCAAAAGGCTAAACGCACATTAACAATTCCCCCACGGGCCCACTCAACACGTAAGTTAGGGGCCTCCATGGCTTTCCTGGGAAACATTCCTTTACATGATATATGTAGAGCAGCCACATGGTCCACTATACATACATTTACCAAACACTATTGTGTAGATATACACTCAAAACAGCAGGCAGCTGTAGGACAGGCTGTTCTCAAAACTCTTTTTCAGACCGCTGCAGCTGGCACTGGTGGCCGCCGCTAATGGGAGGTACTGCTATGTATTCTATGCACAGATATGAATTCAGCAGCCCACATGCCTCGAACTGAATATGCTACTTACCAGTATGCATCTGTTCTTGGCATGTAGGGCTGCTGACATTCATATCGCCCACCCTCCTCCCCGGCGCCTGTAGCAGCTGCAGCTCTCAGAATTACTGTATAGCATGGTCATCACTTTCTATATCTACTCCATCACTGCCACAATGGCGAAAAACAATCTGAGGACGGAGAGGATGCCCATGCGCACTGTGGTCCAGGGGAGGAGTCACCTATCTCAGGATACTTCGAAGACTCTTCCAGGACAACAACGTGCAAACATCCAGACCCAACACTAGGCGGCGATCTATGCACAGATATGAATGTCAGCAGCCCTACATGCCAAGAACAGATGCATACTGGTAAGTAGCATATTCACTACTTAGATGTAAAAAGATGCCTTAAATTCTATTTGCAAAGAACAAAGCACCTGCGCAGAACAGATCAACTCCTAGTATCCTGTGGACCTATTAAGCTGGGATATGCTGTTACAAAAGGAACTGTCGCACGTTGGATTGCTGCTACTATTCAACTGTGTGATGGGAAAGCGGATAAAACGCTTACCGCCAAAACCAAGGGGCATTCCACAAGAGCAGAATCTTCTTCTGCTGCTCTCTTTGCTGGCGTCCCTCTCGACAAGATTTGCCGTGCAGCTACCTGGAAAAATGCTCATACCTTCACGCGGCACTATTGCCTACACATGCCATCTACAGCGAAGCAGCAGTGGGAAAGGCAGTCTTGCCCCATCTTCTTCAATAAGGTAGGCCTCTGTGTATAGAGGTATTTTTTGTTATCTATTATATGTATATAATTTTATACAGCTTTTATATACTTGTCAATTGATATGTTGTTTAATGTTCTCTCATTATGAATGTTCCTATTCTAGCATGTATGTTATAGCCCACCATCCTCTATGGTATAAAGGTAATATACAATATTATTAAACATGCATGTTTAGGAAACTGCTAGCTACTCTGATTCAAGCATGTGAATCTATGAAAGATCCAATACTGGAGAAGAAAATTAATTACTTACCTGTAACTGCGGTTCTCCAGTATTGGTATCTTTCATAGATTCGCATGTGACCCACCCTCCTCCCCGGAGAGGCTTACTTTGTTCTCTAAGGTTTATACTTGCACACTTCTGCTGCATAATCTGATGAACCTAGCCCTCTCTTGAGATTGTTCTAGAGGGTGCCGTCACCTGATTGGCTGTTGGTTGTATTTGGTTGTTTTTACAAAAGAAGGTGGATAGGCTATGGCACTGACTTTTCATTGCTTGGTAGCCTATGGTAATTTTATCTACTGTATGTATGTATATATATACATATATGTATATATATATATATATATATCGGTTCCAAGCTTGCTTCTGCAACCCACCACCTCCTAAACGCAAGGCGCGTCGGCGTTAACGGACCTCCGAAGCCCGGTCCAACACTATGATTTAATATCCAGAAAAACGGAATGTCGACGCTGTGTCGTTTGGAAAGTTGTTTTAATGTCAGCTGAAAAAAATCAGATGCGTTTCGCCTGCCCAGCAGGCTTGTTCACCAACAACTCCAATAAAGTTTTACCACTATTTAAGCTTGTGCATATGTTCCGTGTCACATGATAAACTATAACAATGAAGAGCGAAGACATACTCGTAGTTCTTTGGTCATAGCATATACCAATCATATTTTCGCTGTTACATATGAGGTTAAAACATTGTTGAATAATTGGATATGAAATTATTGGCAACATTAGACGCTTTTGGTAACATTTAAAATGGCCTATTTCCTGGCCATAACAATAATCATTATTTACCATCATTGATATCTCTAGTGAGACTAATCACTGCACTCGTATCACAAAATGCAAGTCAATATTGCATCTCGGTCCAAATTCATCAATGTTCTTTAAAATACAACGCCCCAGTGGGCCTTCATATAATTTATCAAAATCCATCACTATTCTTATCATTTTCATTACATCTTATGAACTACCGCGCCTGTGCGCAAAACCTCTCTAATGTCCTTTTCTCTATCCTGGGTATACACTATTATATGTCATGTTGCATCATACCGAGTTGTCTTCTCTATTTTAAGTGCAAGTGAAAAATAAACAACAACAAAACACAGAAAAAATGATTAAAAATAATTGGATCATGAGGATGATTCATAAATATGTATACAGGTCTTCTTCCATATTTAACCCCATAGGGGTTTTCGTGTTAAGTCTGATAATGTAGCTCGATTCCAGTCTCCGTAGGGTTTTCTGACGATCACCCCCTCTGATGTTGACTGGTACAGCATCTATAACAAAGTATGTCAAACCACTCACATCTTTGTTATGGATTTGATTGAAATGACGGGCAACCGAATATGATAGGTCCGCATTCTTTGTGGCTCGCAGATGTTGCAGCACCCGCTTATGTACTTGTAGAATTGTGCTGCCTACGTATCTCAGGCCACAAGGGCACTGAAGCACGTAGACAGCAAACTCTGTTTTGCATGAAAACTGCCCTTTGATTTTCTGTTCCTTCTTTGTAAAGCCAGATAAATAACTGCTGGTATTTTTAAGTTTAAGTTTTAAGTTTTTCCAATCTTTTCAGACGAGTTTGCACATCTGTAGTTTTCGTGCTCTAATTCGCTGCCATAGTTTTTTTGCTGCTGCCTGCAACATTATCACTGAATACAGCAAGTGCTGCTTCCTCTCGATCCTTTAGTTCAGCAGCTGACATTCTGTTCCCATGCAATTCTGATGCTGAAATTCGAAATCGAGCATGAAAACTACAGATGTGCAAACTCGTCTGAAAAGATTGGAAAAACTTAAACGGACAGAACTTTCAAAATGGTGGGAGGCGAAATCTTTGAACAGGTATTTGGAGGTCAAAAGAATCCCTCGTGGGCTTAGGATACTAGTAGCCCCTACGTATGAGGACCCTAATCCTAACATGCTTAGAGAATGGGCGGATAACAATCAGGAGTCATCAAGCAGGATGTTAACAATTTTAATTAAATATGCAGAAATAGACCGGATAAAAATCATGGAAGAGATAGAACAAATCATGGACATGCTTAGTAAGGAAGTTGATCAAGGACCAATCACGCAATATATGAATGAAATGAAGGAGCGTCTAACCAAATTGGAAGTTACCATCAAAGAAAGGAAAGCTCAGAAGTTCCTTTGTGATAAAATCGATTACGATAGGGGCCAAATCTATACCTTTGCCAGGAAATTCGACAGCATGAGACGACAAAGGATGAATGTGAGTGGTCCGAAAATACAAGTACAATAATCAGACCTGAGCAGTATACTTCCACCAAACTCACAGATGATGAAAGTAAAATCTTGAAATTAGGTCTATCGTTTTGTCCGAAAATGGACATGGACTATACAGCTACTAGAGTAGACCAGTTTAAATTTGCTAGGTCATTAAAATTGAAGACGTTCTTTGCAATGGCCCCCACCAAATCAGCCAAATCAGATAACAATCAAGATCTCTGCAGTGGGGAAGATTTGGTGGTGAGTGATATCAATCTGATGGTCGAAATACGAGAACTACAAACTGAAGACGCTGCATTAAATAATGAGATGGCCTTGCAAGATTTGCCCAGTACATCGAACAAGGCAATACAGTTGGCCCAGGAAGAACAGCTTGAAATTGGGGGAAGTGAGACAACTAACTTTAAACTGCCTTCGAAGTTCATGCCAATAACAGCAAGGGACTCTGTAGATATTTTTAGTGAACTAGTTGTGAATGAGGTGAAAGAATTGTACACTCGAATAAACTCTAAGAAACAACCTTCTACCCAACAAACAAAAGAATACTATGCATTATTTCAGAAACTCGCCAATGATAAAGAATGTATTGTCCGCAATGCGGACAAAGGTGGGAATGTGGTGCTATGGGGCAAAGCTAAATATCTGATTGAGGCCAATAAACAATTGGGCAACAGAAGCAACTATGTTAAAACTCAAAATGCTTTAATGCAGGACAGTTTTGATACTTATAATACCCAGTTGCTTGAGTGGCAAAGTCAAGGTTTAATTAACAAGGATGAGTATGCTTATTTGAAAATATCTAATCCCACCACACCAGTATTTTATTTAATCCCCAAAGTGCATAAAGATTTAACAAATCCTCCAGGCCGACCTATTATTTCAGCCATCAACAGTGCTTTTGAACATACATCTAAATTTGTTGATTCTTTTCTAAATCCATTAGTCACCAGGCTCCCTTCTTTTATCCAAGACACGGGAGATTTTTGGCGTAGGATATATGATTTACCATGGGAACCTGACTTTCTTTTAAAGACAATAGATGTGACGACTTTATATACCAGCATACGTCACAAAGACGGGTTAAATGCAGTCAGATATTTCTTAGGAGAGAGACCTGCAAAACGTTGGCACCATACACAGATGCTGCTATCCATGACTACTACATGCCTACAAAACAACTTTTTTCTTTTTGGTGAAGATCTCTATCACCAAAAGTGTGGTACAGCGATGGGCACCTGCTTCGCCCCCAGTTATGCTAATTTGCATATGGGCTGGTGGGAGGAGCAGGTGGTCCAATCGCAGTTTGCTCAAGAATGGCAAGATAACGTGATTCAGTGGAGTCGCTACATTGATGATTTGTTTGTTATATGGAAGGGAGATGTTATCAGTGCCCAAGAGTTTGTAAGGAAACTACAAGTCAATCAATTGAATTTGAAATTCACCAGTGTCATCAGTAGTGTAGAAGTAAACTTTTTAGATCTGACAGTTTACATTCATCAAGAAAAACTACACACTAAATTATTTCGGAAACCCACTGATGGTAACACGTTGCTGCATGCAACGAGTTTCCACCCAGTTAATTTGGTGAGAAGCATTCCCTATGGAGAGTGTCTTCGAGCTATGAGGAATTGCAGTATTAAGGAAGATCTGGAGGCAGAAATTGAATGTCTCAAAAACAGATTCTCTGCCAGAGGATACTCAGAGGAATGCATTGCAACATCTGTGTATAGAGCGACAAAACGGTCAAGAGAAGAATTACACTTCAATTCAAGTAAAAAGGAGGGTAAGAATAAAATGGGGAATTCCCAGTGTAGAATGATTACCACGTTTAACAACTAGAACAAAGATCTACGTCTCATTCTACAAAAACATTGGCACATCATTTGGAGTGATCCAATTCTAAAACAGTGTGTTCAAAGAAAACCTCTCATCACTTTTAGAAGGGCACGTTCGTTAAAACAAGCATTGGTAAGCAACATGCTACCAATTGACAGAATATCTAAGGTTAATAGAACATGGTTAACCAGGAAAGATGGGTTCATCAAATGCACGAAATGTAAGGCCTGTACTTTTGGCAAAAATACCAGCAGTTATTTATCTGGCTTTACAAAGAAGGAACAGAAAATCAAATGGCAGTTTTCATGCAAAACAGAGTTTGCTGTCTACGTGCTTCAGTGTCCTTGTGGCCTGAGTTACGTAGGCAGCACAATTCTACAAGTACATGCAACATCTGCGAGCCATAAAGAATGCGGACCAATCATATTCGGTTGCCCGTCATTTCAATCAAATCCATAACAAAGATGTGAGTGGTTTGACATACTTAGTTATAGATGCTGTACCAGTCAACATCAGAGGGGGTGATCGTCAGAAAACCCTACGGAGACTGGAATCGAGCTACATTATCAGACTTAACACGAAAACCCCTACGGGGTTAAATATGGAAGAGACCTGTATACATATTTATGAATCATCCTCATGATCCAATTATTTTTAATAATTTTTTCTGTGTTTTTTTGTTGTTTATATTTCACTTGCACTTAAAATAGAGAAGACAACTCGGTATGATGCAACATGACATATAATAGTGTATACCCAGGATAGAGAAAAGGACATTAGAGAGGTTTTGCGCACAGGCGCGGTAGTTCATAAGATGTAATGAAAATGATAAGAATAGTGATGGATTTTGATAAATTATATGAAGGCCCACTGGGGCGTTGTATGTTAAAGAACATTGATGCATTTGGACCGAGATGCAATATTGACTTGGATTTTGTGATACGAGTGCAGTGATTAGTCTCACTAGAGATATCAATGATGGTAAATAATGATTATTGTTATGGCCAGGAAATAGGCCATTTTAAATGTTACCAAAAATGTCTAATGTTGCCAATAATTTCATATCTAATTATTCAACATTGTTTTAACCTCATATGTAACAGCGAAAATAAAATCGGTATATGCTATGACCAAAGAACTACGAGTATGTCTTCGCTTTTCATTGTTGTAGTTTATCATGTGACACGGAACATATGCACAAGCTTAAATGGTGGTAAAACTTTATTGGAGTTGTTGGTGAACAAGCCTGCTGGGCAGGCAAAACGCGTCTGATTTTTTTCAGCTGACATTAAAACAACTTTCCAAACGACACGGCGTCGACATTCCGTTTTTCTGGAAATTGAATCATAAATATATATATATATATATATATATATATATACACACATACATACATACATACCGTGTGACTCGCACTACGACGACTGGGATGATTCAAGCATGCAAATCTATGAAAGATACCAATACTGGAGAACCGTAGTTACAGGTAAGTAACTCATTTTCTTAAAGTTTACTTGTGGTTGGTTGATGAAATGTTGTTCAAATCCGCCTGCATGCTGCACACTGGGGGAATACATAAATATGAGGCCACTGGGCTCCTAAAGAGGTCTTGTCGATCCCTCACAGCTCGCACCACCCTATGTAATCTGGGCTTTAATTCTACTTCTTAGCAGTCAAAGGGGATAAAAAGAATATTCAAAGATGAATACACCTTCCTGATATAACTCAGTCAGGGTATCTGAAGTAAGTGGTTGAGTGAGGGGCAATCTGATACAACATCCCTATTCAGTGCTGCTTTATGCTTCATACTTTTATCATATCCTCAATAAAAGGCAGGCCTAATTATCTATGGGAGATGGAAGCAGGCATGGATGGAGGACCCGAAAGCATACGCTTCAAAATACCATTCTCTGTCATTTGCACTTTTTCCACCCTTGAATACCTCCAAATGCTTGCCCTATAGGTAGCAGCTGACACATCTTTGGCACTATGCAAAGTGCACATTGCTTTCACGGGTCGGGAGCTGAGCCTGGCGGCAAACTACGAAACCACCCCAGAACTACTGAGCAAGTGCTGTGATTTGATTGTAGCCTGCGAAGTCCATAACACCCAAGTCGCTAAAAGTAGGGACAACTGAGATACTGACCTTGTTAATACTGAAGGTCGGCTTTTTGGAACTTTTCTTCCCAATAATCATAACAAAAGTTTTCTGAATGTTTATTACGAGGTCTTCCCATAAATTAAGTGAAAGTATTTAGGAGAGACTGCAGTGCATGGGATATATGGGCCATAAGAACGACTTCATCTGCATACATCAGTACAGGAATGAACCTCTTGCCAATCTTTGATATTTCCAGAAGTGGATCAAGCAAGGCTTTCTCCAGACGGTTTATGTATAGCAAGAAGAGGAAAGGAACAAAAACACATCCTTGCTTAACCCCATGGCTGACAGCAAAACGTTTGGCACATTCACCACCTGGGCCATAACGGACCGTAGCAGAATCGTTCGAATAGATGTTGGACAATAAATGTATAATTCCATGGTCAACTCCCAAGAAAGTTAATGTAGTCCAAAGTTTACTTTGGTAGACATAATCAAATGCACAGCTAAGGTCCATAAAGCCAAAGTAGAGAGCCCCCTGTTTGACCCTGGTATATTTTCATAATAACAGTTCGAGGTTAAGGCACTGTTCCAGAGTGCCAATACCCTTGCGAAAACCGTATTGTAAATCAGAGAGGATTCAATTACTTATAAGTTATAACCCATGTCTCAAGTCTTTGTGAAAGCACCCTACCTAAGATTTTAACAGAAGAGTCAAGAAGAGCAATTGGCCTTATCTCCCTTCTTCAATATAGGAACTATGACAGCATTGTCCCAGGTCCTAGGAACGACACCACTGCAAGCAGAATTAAATACATTAGCAAGTAACGGATTCCAGACTAGCTGCTCAGCACAAAGCAGATCTGCCTGCACTCCATCCAAACCTGGAGCTCTACCAGATCGACTGGCAATAATGGCCCGATGTGTTTCTTCTACAGAAAAATTCAGACGAGTTATCAGCCCATGTTGGCTCGATATTAAAGGGAGCATCAACAACTAATTCTGAAGCAAACTTTTTCCCTTAATGCTCAACCCAATCCTCCTTAGACACTAATGATGGTAGCGGGCAAATCACCCTGACTAAACAACGGTGAGTTGATAGTGGTCCAAAATAAAGGGAGTCTTTAGTCTTACTGGGTTACAGCAATTTCTCTCTTGCCATTTCGTTCAAGGTGTTTTTCTTATGTCGCAAAATCTATTTGTAGTTGGTACGACAACTTGAGATAGCAATTGGGTCCCATGGAACAGAGAGGAGGGCCTATTTTAAGGCTATGTGGGCCTTAGTACAGGCCCCCTCAAGCCAGCCTTTAAGAGGTCCTTATTGATTAATAGAGCGTTAACTGGAGCACAGAGTGTTTTAAATGACACAGTAACAGTAGTTGGTGCAGCGTCTGGCATTAAACAAATCTGATGGAGTTCTATATTGGAATTAAACAATGATGGAAGCAGTTTAGTTTAATCAATCCCTGACCATCTAAGGTTTTCCCTCCATTGTGCAGGAAGCCTGACAATGTTTAAGAATCGGGCCAGAACAAGCCACCTGGCCTTTTATCCACAGCTCTATAGTCACCGGATTGTGATCTCTATAGCAGGAGGAATTGACAATTAAGTTATGAGATGAAAAGGGCTGAGATACCACAATATGGTCAGTAGTGGATGAACAACCCCTGCCAGTGAAGGTAGTTAAGGAAGGATGATCACAATGCATCTTTTCAACCGCAGATTTTAGATTCAAAGTTATGATCATATCATTCAGTGCATTCCCATATGAATGATGAATAAAGTGAGAATATGGTTCTCCCCTAAAATCTTTCATACGACAAACATCTTTCCCGACCAAGGGACACATAGCCACATTCAACTCACCAGCCCAAATTAAACATACATTAGCATTATGGATAAAAGAATGATTGTTCAAGACATTGCTACCCACTCCAAAATAGTTATTATAAAAATTAATTAATATAAATGACTGACTGTTTCTAAAGGCAAAGCGAAGAATTTGATACAAAGTCGAGGTGGATTCAATAAGGAAGATTTTTGCTTTGACGATAGTAGATGCTAAGACTGCGAGCCCGCCCTTAGCTCTGCCTGCTGGCGATGGAATTGCAGGTGGCACATAGGATTGGTACCCAATCACAGTGAAAGTCTCAATAGCCCAAGTTTCCTGGATGCATAGAATCTGATGCTTATTTATAAAGGGAAGCCAATCAGGGTTATCGAGTTTAGCCTTAATCCCCACCACATTCCAGATTGCACATACCAGCCTTTTACATTGAGTATCTTGAGGTAGAATTAACTCATTCAGCCCAATGGGCCATGGGGTGAGCTCGTTTGTTTTTATGGGTGACTGAACAACCATTCTAGCTAATTGCAAAAAAGGGCTTTGGCTCTGAGTAACTAAATTAACAGAGACCAGCTCATTAGTAGCCAAGGAATTACTATGATTATCAATAAAGTATAGTGGAGGACCCCATCAAGCTAATTCGACTAGAGTCAAGAGCCCAAGGAGAAGATACACATTCTGCCAGTCAATAGTCAATCTAAATCAGACTCGGGAGCAAGGACAGCAAATCTATTTCTGAGAGAGCAGTTAAACTGGACAAATCCACGAAGGACAGTATGATTACTTTTATTTGTAAATGCAGACTGCAGATGTCCAGGTTTATAAAAGGAATCTAACGGTACCATCTGAATCCTAATAGACCAAGATTGCAAGCCCTTAGGCAAGATTGGCACATAGTTCACTTCAAAAACTCTTGTCACTTTACAGCCAGAGAAAGAAAAATAAACACAAATATATGTATTAAATGAATAGGCAGTAATGTCAGAAGACATAGCCTGGCATTTGACCTCTGTCTGTGAAGCAAATCAAATGTGACCAGATATATGCAAATGTAAAGGCATCTTTATTTATTGCTCTTTCCGGACCTACCAGAAATCGGCTAGCGACCCACAGTTTGTGAAACACTGGTCTAATTAGTGGTTTCCTTGTAATTTTTTTACCATTGATCATAGTGCGAGATGAAAGCTTGGTATGTAGCTATTGCCCCTTCTTCATACATTTTGTATGGGTAAGTGGGTCAGAATAACATGTCAAATATTTTTCTCTTTTGTGGATTGAACAGAGAACGTTAAACCAGTTATTCAACTTAGAGGACTAGGCATTCTTTGTAAGGTTTCTGATGGATTTGCAGGGCCTCAGCTAACAAATTACTAAGACATTTGAAATTAGGTGTATTTTTCTGTGAGGAAGTCACTAGCATGTCTTTGAGGGTATGATTGACATTTAGGACACTCATACAACAAGTAAGCATCTTAATTCAGAGCAGCGTCTCCAGCATAAATGATTTTCGTTTAAGCCGGAATTGAGTAATTACCTGCGAAACTACATGGGTCAAAAGGTAATAGATTGAGTAGTAATGAATGATTGGTTGGTATTTGTCAAGCTCACTTACACAAAAGTGTATTCCTGTGAAAGCTCGAAATATACTAGGTGTGGGATTTACTTCTGTATCTTGGAATAGTCTCGTTTTTTCACTGGAGAGCAAGTGCTGATTTGTTGTTCACTATAAGGAGAGAGCATTCCAAAGTTTGGTTGCTGCTGCAAGGAAAGCCTTGCCGCCAGTCAAGCTTTCTTATGTTTAGGGATGCGGTGCCTAAAAACCACTAACTGTATCAGTTTGCACATGGTGTAAGAGCGAGACTAATGCATTTTGGGAGTAAATGTTGTTCCGATAGTCTCACCTAAGCTGGATAAAGCATTGGCCACTTGAATTTAAGGAGATAGATAAAGGTAAGTTACAATGCCTGCAGGTGGAAAAAGTATTTGATATTAAATTAACTTAATTTTGATGGGGTAGTTTAGCAGCGTGTATCTGTTGAAGGATCTCATACTATGCATTCCCATGCCATCTTGTGTTGAGTTTGCGATTTTGCAACATGTCTTTTCGATGTGACTGTTTTGTGCCTTGGGAGTGACTAGACTGGCTCATTGTCATGTTTGCTGATTGGTAATGGTGCTGCATCTAAAAACGATTAACAGTTTCTTGACTTTTCTTTAGACATTTGGTGTGTTGTCAAGAGTTACCTGACCTACAATGTAATTATAGTTCACCTCACACACACTACAAACTAATCACCCTCCAAAATTTTGTTTGAAGAAAATTCAAATGTGACAGAATAACGATCAGGAATATTAGAGTTTACCCAGGATAAATCTAATCGAATGCTAACATTAATTAAACTTCAGGAGATATTGCACTACCAAATAGAACAAAACCTAGACCAATTCTAGTATCTTTCTCAAAGGTAAATTAATCATCTTTTACATGTTACTTGAGCATCATGCACAGGTGTCTGGCTATACGCCTCTATTGTGTGCAAACATTGGAGAGATTGTTTGTCACCGGCATTCTTGCAGTGAAAGGATAACGCCATCCCCATGTGGCAAACAAAAATAAAGTTAAAAAATAGTCTGAAATGCTAAATAAATGTTAATTTTATTTCGTTCTTTTCACTATAAAGGAACTTCTTAAGATTATTGATATATTGGAAGTGTTCATCAATAAAACATACAACTGTAATCACAATTAAAGAAAGCAGATTGGCATAATATGCTTGAGGATATAAATATCAAGCTAGCTTCTTACAAAAAACGGAAAGATAGCAAAGGAAATCTGCAAATTCTGGCACGGTAGGTCTTATGTATTCTTGAGCATGGTTTTATGCTAGCAAGCATGAACCATAATGGATTCTTTGTATTCACACTCTAGTTGTGAAGAAGATGTTAGCATGTTACCAACACATACAGTTGTGGAAACACGACTGAGTGATCAAGAGTTGATTAACAGTTCAACAGAACAATCAGTAAAAAAAGCACAGAAACACAGTCAACTACCCCAAGAGATGTAAACAATGTCTTTTTAGGGCTGGCTAGACACAGCGTACTGTCAGCTAGAATTCATGTAGTTGTCTTAGACCGCTATGAAGGATTTCCACTACTCCAAACTGAAAGCAACATTGTTAACAGCGTCCTTGTGTCATATACAGTTCCGAGGCTTTGTGTGGTGCATTCCCATAACCAACATAGTAAAATGGGACTTTACATAGTGAATTTTTGACAGGTACAATAAATAAGAAGGGATTTTGCATTGTATACGCTCTGAAAAGTGCAATTTGTAGCAGTTTAATTTTGGAAACTCTGACAAATGTAATATGAAAGTGTTTGACATTGTGAACACTGTGACAAACACCATAGGAAGCAGCTCTATGTTGTTACTATTGAGAGGCCTTTCTTCACATATTTGCACAACGGTTGTGTTGGCTCACCTATGAAGTGGTTAAATTGCTCAACATTTTTTGAATCTTTTTATTTAACACCAGATTTTATTGATTTTACATGATATATTCCGGGATGAGACCCGGAGGGTACATATTGATGCATATTTGTAACATTGCATATTTGAATCTTTAACCTTCAGATTACACCTTGATCAGTACAGCATTGATTTAGAGCTATCTTGTTGACATACATGTATTTGAGATTTCACCTTTTTAATATTAGACAATGTACACTAATTTGGAAGTTATGGGGTGGGATTTAGCCTGCTCTCAGTTGGCACTTTCATCATATGTCCAATCACAGTGCACAAACTACAGATCACAAGAAACTCAAGTGTGGGGTTTGTTTCACGCAGTTGCTTCAATGGACTCCCCAGACATACATACACCTGTGGCCATAAAAGTGATAAGATCTGCTGTAAATGGTTTCGGCTTGGGTGCATAGAAACTAAATGAAAAGTGTAATGCAGACAGACAATTTTTTATCATGAGATAATAACACCGCAGGGTTGACAGTTTTGAATAAACAATTTGCTTAGAGTGTCAAGCTGCTTTTTCTTTTAGTATTTCTTTATTGATTTTTGATAAAGAAACAAACAATGCAAAACGATATACAAAAACAAAGAATAAGGGAGGACATTTTAGTGATCAGAAACTTGTAGTCTGTATGAGCATTCCTGTAAAATAAGAGGAAAGGAAGCAATTATATGCCTGTACATAAGTAAAAGATACTACTTAGAAAAGAGTGAGAAACGGAACCAATGATATGGGGAGCACAATGATGCCCATATAAGCAGAGCAGAGCATACAGAATGCAACCCCGCATAAAGGGGGGGGGGGTGGGCGAGGGGGTCAAGATGCTTCTTTATTCAAAAGCAGAATTGTTATGTATTACCCTCGGAAGAATAAAAATGATAAGTTCAATCTTATGACCTGCTGTCTCCACCAAGTTATAGCAGTGAGATTTAATCTTGCAGAGCCCTTTTGCCAGCTTTTGACAAGAGGGTACATCCATTGTGCTTTATTTGGGTAGCCAGCAGTTCGAAAGATCAATTGTGCAGAATGCAGAAAACACCAGTCCTGATTTTCTAACTATTCTGTACCTCTCCTGGACAACCCTGTGCGGTGGAGACCCCTGTGCACAAACCCTCCAACCTCGTACACTGCTTCTTTAATAGAAATTTAGATAACATTTTTTATGTCATGGCGAGTAAAAGATCGGGTTGACAGACAATATATTGTGCAATAAGACAGAACCCTTCTTTCTTGGGTAGGCTTGCAGAAAAATAGCACACCATTAGTATCTATATATTGCCTGTTCCCTTACAGCAGTTCTAGAACTAGGATTTACTTCCTTCAAATCCTACAAGATACCGACTCTGGTGCCCAGATAGTCCCCTAAATGTCTTTGGGGATAGTCATGTAGAATCCAGGAAAACAGTACTTCTGTTTGTAGCTACAACTGTGGCGATCAGCTGTATGGGAGACTGAAAGCCCCAGAGACAGTGTATTGTGCAATAAGACATACCCTTCTTTCTTGGATAGGTTTCCTGAAAAAGAGCTTCTGTGAACGAGCGGCCAGTTTATTGATACTAATGGTGTACTCTTCTTCTATTGTCACTCAAATGGAAAGGAGCAGCAGCTAAATGTTAGACTGCAGGGCCTCCACAACTAGTGTGTGCATTTCTATGATTTGTTTAGAAGATTCTTTTATATTTCTGAAAAAGCTCTAAACCCATGTAATTTAAGAATATAAGTTTAGTTTGAATATAATAAGCACACAACACACACTCCTTTAAATCCTATGCACATCACAAACACACACACACACACCACATATGAGCACAGAACAAACGGATATGCATTCACACGCAGCAGGACACACACCCCGATTACACGAATAAACATGTGCGTAAACACCACAAGCACACATTCACATATTAACATTTAAACACAAACACTCATGCACCACTGCCACACACACACTCACAGTCGGGGATATAAGGAATGTTTCTTATGAACAGAACATATGATACAATTAAACTCCACAAATGACATCATAGTACACCAAATGTCTTTATCTTAAAAGAAAACTGTTTTAGTTGTTTGTAACATAAATTAAATGTCTATATGACTGTCACAAAACCAGAAGTGACCAGAAGTGACCACAAGTGAAAGCCACAGCCCTAGCTAGAGATTGAAGTGAAAATGTGTAAACTAGGGTTTACTATGTTCACATTCTTTAAGATACCAACGCAGGTGCCCCAGATATTCCACCAAACGTTTTTAAGTATAGTCGTATAGAATCCTGGAATATAGTATTTCTATTTGTAGCTACAGCTGTGGCGATCAGCTAGAGGGGAGCTCCAATACCCTAGAGAAATGGTGTAATATGTTGAACTTAGGATATACAAATCTAAAAAAATAAGAGGTTGATCATGTCCATGCATGAGTAAATCCCCGGTCCAGGGTTTTACTTTACATTGTGGGGCTTGTAGTTTTCTTTATCCCAATATGATTTCCGAACTTCAAGTATTAGAATGCAACATACTATTGTACTGCAAGAGTTACCATACCTGGAACACTTGCAAGAGCTATGACCTATTAACTTATGAAAGTAGACCCATGCTTTCAAATGGTTTGGAGGGAATTTGGGAGATTTGGCAGCCACCCACATTCAATAGTCCCAGCTCCCATGATATTGCATGCACCAGAAGTAAACAAGAAGCCAGATTCGGTGGCCTGGGGAATGACTCCTTGTGTTCAGACCACAAGTCTACTCTCCTCACGTAGGGCTGACCAAGGTCAGTTCCTTGGCTACCTTCCCCCCTACTTCCTGCAGCCCTATGCTGCTTTGTCACACTACTACTGTTCTCACTATTTCAGTATTGATGAAATATTGCAAGTCTCACTCAGTTAAACCCCTATTTGGTCTTCAGTATTTTCCGCTTCTTGCAATCAGGATGGCTCAGTGAAAAGCCAGTTTGTAATCTACTGATGATCATGTCCTGGCACAGTGAACTCAGTCAGACTTCATGCAGGGCCCTGTACAGTCATTGACCTCAAATTGGGCAACATTAACTCGTGCTATGAAATGGACTAACAGTGGTAGCAAGCTATATTTAAAAAACATGCTCCCAGTTACTCATAACTATGAAACTCTGTTGCCTGCTTTAATTTTCTCTCTTCATGTAAGCTCCCCCAGATAGTTATGCTGTATTTTGGTTTACATCACAAACTTTGCTGTGCATGGAAATGAGAAAAGTGAGACGGGCTAAACTCAAAGATGGCTTCCCAAGCTCCATAAACATTTGCCCTATGTTACCATTCAATTGTAAAACGTTACGTTTTGTTACGATATATTACCATGTTAAAGCAGACCTCTTGATATGATCCCCACTTTCTAGAGAAGGGCACTCCCTATTTGGAAAACCCAGAAAGACACCAGGAAAAAGGATGTTACTCGCCAGAAACATCATGCCATAAACATTTTGCAGTACTTTCCAACAGCATTTGACAAAGGAATTTTACAGCAGGGTACTTCATTGTGTTTTTATTTCAGAATAAACCTTTTTCGAACAGACCTTTTTTTGTTGTTGTTGTTGTTCATGCAGCTCTATGATTAAGTCTTTGTAGGATTCATAATTGATCTTTTATCCACTGGAATATAATGAATTCAGTAATTTCGAAGCTACAACGTTCTCTATTGGTTCTAAACTAAAGGATTATTTAAAATTAAATGAATAAATAATGATTTAAATATGAGTACATCAAACTTGAGAATTACAGGGCATAGACTTTTTTTTGACAATCTCTATTACTGTTAATTTGACGGATAAAGGAGGGACAGTTGTTGCAATGAACTCTAGCTTATAACGCTGGAACATTAATGATCATACAAGAGACATGAACACTTGCCTTGAAACATTGCATGTTCTAACATTAGAAAATAAAAATATGGAGAAAATACAACAAGCTCCGGTACAGGTTGGGTATGTCCCAAAGCGAAACCGTTATTCACACAAGATCATCCAGGAATGCTGATTCTTCGCATGCTGCCAAAAATATATGAAGACTTCCAGGATCCATCCTAGAGACCTGTAGTTTCTGTTATCAGCAATATTGACAACTTTTAGGGGAATATGTAGTTGATCATTTTCTGCAACAAATATGATGCTTACATATGATTTGTCTTACAACAGATCTGAAACCAGCAGTTCTCGGGCTCTAGGGTATCTCACAACAAGCGGTAATGCTATGAAAATATTGGCTCTACTTGCGAAGGCAGGTAGGTACAGATTCTTTTTAGCTCTTAACAGTGGCACAGAAAATTTGGCCCTGGTCTTAGCATGGACACAGAACTCTTCTGTTAGAACATATGTCAGTGATTGACAGTGACTTTGCAGACCTGCTATGCAGAGATTAGAATACTGCCAGGTGGCGATGAACTCAACAATCTACAAAAATACTTTAACAAGAGAGGGACAACAACCATAGATGTGTTTACCACACAATAAGATGCAAAAACGATGCCTCCAGGCACCTACATCCTTTGTCCCTGGAGAATGTTCCCTGGATCCTTTGTTTAGGGGAGTTTGCCCAAACATTTCCCCTCTACCTTTATTTCTGTCTGTGGTCAGGACAACCTGTCGCAAACAAGTGATCATGAGTGTTATTGCAGCAACATTGGCATGACAACCTTGGCTTCCTCTTCTCATTTAAGTCATTAAACTTTTTTTTTTTTTGTTTTTTGTTAAACAATTTTGTTGCCTTTTACAGTTCGTTCAGCCATTTCGCTGATGGCAGGACAGGTAAATGCATAACATTCCAGGATCAATATATCCCCTTTTGTATTACGCATACACAGATTTGTATTGTCCTTGGTTCCATCTGTCACATCCTTTACACAACAAGGGTTCTTCTTTGAAGATTCTGTTTCCCGCCCATCCTCCAACAAATTATCTAACACCTGTCCTCCCCGCACTGCTGTCTCCTACATTCATCTATTGAGCTCAGTAATTAACTTCTACTGTTCCTTGCAGTGTGTGTTTATGTTACTCAGTCACCTCTTTTCCAGGTCCAGACCCTCCCTTGTCTAAGGGTATCATATGTCCTCAGCGCTCGGGTTCTGCACTCCTACCCCCTCCTGATCTTGCCTCTGGTGGTTCTCCTGCTGTGACGGTCTCTCAGGAGTGGAGGCTTCAGAGTCTGTCATCGTTCCTCATTTCTTCCATCGAAACCTCCCATGCCCGAGCTCTCTCCAACTTGTCTACTCCCAGTCTCGCGTTTCTGAGCAAACCCCTGCGCTCGCACCCAGCCCATTTCACAAACTCTCGCTTCTATCTGTGAATATTGGGGCTGTCTGGAGCCTTCCATCTGCTAGTGATTTCCCGCTTAGCAAGTCTGAAGGCGAGATCTCGGAACCTGTCTGTGGTCTTAGTTTTGGTGGTGTGTGGGAACAGGCTGAGCAGGACATGCGCCGGTGTGCATGGGATTACCCTCTCTGTTATCCTAGCTGTCTCTCGAGTTACTTCCTGCCAGTAATGCGACAGGGAAGAGCAGCTCCATATCATGTGGATAAAAGTCGCCCCTTGTGTATTACATTTCGGGTACTTGGCTTCCTCCCTAGCAAAGTATCGGTTAATACGTTCTGGGGGTATGTATGCCCGGTGAAGTATATAAAAGCTAATCAGGCTGAAGTGTGCATTTCCGGATACTTTGGTTGTTCACACCATTATGTTCTCCCAGTCCTTGTCGTCCAGTGGTCTATCCATGTCTTCTCCCCATTGGTTTCTCAACCGGTCTAGTGGCTGTAAAGAGAAAAGTCATTGAACTGGTTCATAAATCTGCCAGCACATTATAATTTGAAACCCTGCAAACAGAGTCTTGGATCTCAGTCGCATTAAACTTAGTAGTTTGGCATTGGCATCTAAAATCAAAATATTTGGCTAGTTGCAATTGCCTATAAAATGCATTAATATACTTAAACTAGCACACTGTCTTACAACAAGGTCATGCTCTGCTGCTACGTGCAGACACTTTATAAACTAATGTATCAGATATTATTCAGGGTGTGCTGAGTCCTTAACAATCTTGTTTAGCTTCTACATTCTTTCATGTGCATAGCCATGGCCATATATTTAAAAGGTAAGAAAATACTCTCTGTTTTCTTCCTGTAATCAGGGCTTTCATGGAAGGACTTACAAGGATCAGCCCTACCTATTGCACCTACATGGAATATAAATATTGCTCCACTGCTTAGGGGCCCTGCTTTCCAACCAATGCATGCCCCTGGTATAAAGGAACAATCAGTTGAAAGTGATTTTTATCTGGTAGCTAGCACTCCCTTATGCAATATTGGTACATTAAAGGTGTTGTGAAAAGATGACTCTTAAATGCAGGTACCGAAGTTTATAATTCTGCTATGTAAACTTTCTAAATCTTTGTCTAAATTAGTATCACCTTTTCGTATTAATCCACTGAATTGACTACTATCTTTAATGATCCACAGAATGTGGCTGAAACATCACAATACTCAATATGTTAGATGAGCCTGGTGTACTGCATGGACCATGCTAAATCCTTTCCGTCCACAACAGTTTATTTTTTTGCCTTTACATTAGACCTAGCAAATCTTTATTATGCAAGCAAAATTATGTGTAGTTCTAGTTTTCACATTCACCTGTTTTATCATGAAATTTTTGCTCGTGGGAGATTAGTTTTAGCAGAAAATGTCTTGCTGGAACTGTTAAACTGATAGATGGCTTCTGCGTTCGAGAGATATTTTCTTTGTGAACCGGTTTATCAGCATCTTGTGTAATTTCTTTTTTTTTTTGCACTAGTAATGCTCTTGTGCCTGTATTCATTATAATATTTACTGGGGAAAAGGAATACTAACGCCCACCCCTACTTTGCACAACGCGGAGGTTGCACAAGATGTTTTTTTGTTGTTGTAAATCTTTGTATTGTTAACAGCTTAGCAATATTGCATACACATTCCTGGGTAGTTGGGGAATACAATTGTCCATCAATGAAAGTTATGGATAATCACACTTGTTACGTACAATATAGCAGGTTTAACTAGTACAATGTTCAGCAGGTTCAAGTTTGTCGATGGAAGGAGGGTGGCAGACCACAAAGATTACCTCTGTAATCATTCCATTTACCCCATATTTGTGTCCACTTTTTCGGACATCCCCTGGAGACATGCACCGTTTTTTTACTAAATATGCACCAGGTTATATCTTTCTTCCATGCATTTACACCTGGAGCAGTGTGATGGTTCCCAAAAGTTTAACAGACACCTTTTGGCCTCTAGGGCCAGGCTTAGCCCCAACATTTCTTACATACATTGGAGGACATCCGTCCAATATTTACTAATCTAGGAGCATTCCCAAAGTATGTGTAGAAAGTGCCTTCTCTGCCACCTTTTCGTCTACATCGTGAGTCCTCCCCATATTCCATCCTGACCAACACTGGTCCAGAAAAATATACTCTGTAGAGTATTTTTAATTGTACAAGTTTGAGCCTGGACGAGATTGCAACCTCCTTGGGGGAAGCCAATGCCTCCAACCAATCCTCGTCATCTAATTCTGTTAGGTCGGCCTCCTATTTCCTACAAAGCTGTATGAGAGGGTCGGAAGTGTGATTGAGTAATTCAAATTAGCTTTATTCGATTTAAAAAATAAATAAATCATAAAAGCATAATTAAGATACACAATCAATTATGTTACAACATAAACTCAATGTATACATAACAAACAAATAAGGGTTACATAGTTTTTATCTTTACATTGTATTCCTGTACCTAATGACACTTTTTAAAAAATAAGGCGATACCCCCTCATAGTCATTTTATTTTCCAGAGATTTTAGCTTCAAGTAAGCTATTGTACATTGTCTTAAACCCATACTTTTCGGAATTAGTATTAAGAACCTTTTCCTGAGTAGTGTATCAGATTTACAAAATAAGATGGTATGCATAGTAGATTGGTTTGAGATGTCATCTCACGGACAAGGGAGTAGATTTCTCGACCAATCATTAACTCCTGGAAAGGTAATCAATCTATGGAAGGTCCCAAAACGAAGGCGAGTTAAAAGCATGCGATCGAAGCTTCCCTGTACTTGAGCCAGATAAGGTTGTGTGCCTGGACATATTAACATCATTTGGTTGTCCATGACAGTTATGTTTCCTCTTCCTTTGAGCCATCTATTATTCGCTATGTGGGTCAGACATTCTATTTTTAAAGTTTTTCTTGAAGTAGATGCCATACTCTCCAGTGCCTCCAAAACTTCAGGGTGACCAATTTCATTAGCCATTTCTTTAATATAACCAAGCCAGGGTATGGTAACAGCCCTGTCCAGTTTTAAACAATCTATGATGACATCACAATTAAAACTGGTCTCATTTGAAACCCAGACCTTGTGCCAAAGTAAAATGGGGTTAATTCTAATCATATCAGTAATAAAAGGCAAACCAACTTCAGAGTGACTAATAAAGTTAGCAATTGAGCATGGTACTGCTAACAAGTAACGCATAAATGCATTCTCGCAACATTGTAGATATTGCACATCCACAAATCCCCATATGCCTGCCCCGTACATAGCTGTTGATAGGAATTTGGATTTGTAGATAGCTAATAATTTAGGGACAGGTCTGCAACCTAATTTCCTGGAGAAATTGATCCTCGCACCTATGGCTCCAGAAAACATTAATTTTCTTGCCTGGATAGCGGCAGACCAAGACCCTGTACGATCAAAATTGATCCCCAAATAGGAGAATTTATCAGTGTGTTCGATTTTTTTTATTATTAATAAAAATATCAATTTTTTTTGTCATTTTTTTCCCAAATTTCATTGTATAAATCTTAGTGATATTCACATTAAAACCCCTTTCTTGCATAAAATTAACAAAGTTAGTAACAGTTCTTTGCAACTCTATTTGCGTCCGCGTCATTATGACCGCGTCATCAGCATAGAGTAAAATTGGAACTGGAGTATTTTTAATAATCTGATAGTCCTGGCGATGTTCAATCAAATATTGGCCAAGGCCATTGATATATAATGAGAAAAGAAACGGAGCAAGTACACAGCCTTGCCTCACTCCTTATCTCATTGGAAATTTAGCTGAGCACTCCTACTGCCTTCCAAAACGAACCCTTGCCCCTGCATCCCTATACAATTCCCTTATCAATAAAAGTAAAGGTGGGTCAACTCCCATCCCTTTAAAAACACTCCATAGCTTTTCATGTTTTACGCAGTCAAACTCAGAACTAAGGTCTACGAATGACAAAAAAAGTTTTCCCTCCTTCGCTAGTGTGTATTTGCTTATAATCAGGCTTAAATTCAGTCCTTGCTCGATTGTACCGAGACCCGCTCGGAACCCATATTGCAGATTGGATAGGACTCCTGTCTCATCAGCCCATAATTGTAACTTGTTTAAAATTACCCTCCCTACCACTTTCAGGAGGGAGTATAGAAGGGAAATTGGACGATAGCACATTAGTTCATTGCCTTTTTAAAAATAGGGATCACTATTGCGTCTGACCATGAAGGAATAAAACCGTGTCTGCAGCATCTGACTAAAACATTAGTTAAAAGTGGGTCCCACAGCTCGATGTTGGTTTTGTACACATCCACAGGAATGCCATCCGGCCGGGGGCTTTAACCGCTGCACTCTTGTTTATGGCACTAGTTACTTCCTCCACCGAGAAACACATGTCTAAAGGAAATACTGTGGTCTGTACACTATCATCAGGTGTTGTAACTACTGTAACTGCGTCATCCTGTATAATAGTCACATCATTATAGAGACCAGTAAAATACTGGACCCATGTGTCCTCACCAATGGCAATATCTGCAATATCAGTATCCCTATTAACAGAAAATGGCGCATTGACCACTTTCCAAAAGCTATTATCTCTCCTGAGACATGCATCATGCAGCGCCTGCCACGCCGCTGCTCTCAGCTGAACCTTTCGCTTTTTTATCGCCTGCTGGTATGTAATTCTAGCCTGTATTATTTCCTCATAGTTTCTAGTTTCCCTGTGTAGTACTTTTTTCAAGTGGGTGTGTGCCTTACTACATTCCCGATCAAACCAGCCCAGCGTCTTTTGCGTACCCTGTTTCTGTTCCATAGTTAATAATTTCTGAACCTCTCCAGTGATATTAAGAAAGGCATTTAGGACGTCTTCATCATCCCTTTCCTCAGCAAGACAAAGTTCAAGGTCTTCTCTGGACCTTTTTACAAGTTGCTTAATAAAAACCATAGGATCCAGTTTGGACCAATTTAAAGAATACCCGTTCATACTGCCAAGGTTGATTTTAAAATTATATTGTGTACCCCTGTCCTTCTTAACCCTATCAGGGCTCTCCATATCAAAAACAATGATAATTGGGTAGTGATCGCTCATTATAATACGAGGGGTTTCAAAAGTGCGAACCTTTCTAGAGTACCTATTTGAAACTAGAACAAAATCAATGCTTGAGTTGCAACCTCTGCCATTAAAAGTAGGCTCAAAATGTACTGAGGGAATACACAAATCGTTGGCATATCCTAGGCCAAACTGAAAAACAATTTCATTTAACATATCCCCCAGTAGCGTATACTAAAAATGGACCAACACATCTTCTTTATCTTTTCCTAGACCACAAATACCATTTTGACACAGAAAACAATTATAATCACCCCCGCATATAATGCACATATCACCAGACATCTCATTTTCCAATTTATTCAAAGCTTTGTGTAAATTCATTAACACACTCGTTGTCTGTCCTTTGGGGATATTATTATAAAAGTTAAGCAACACAACACAGTACCCTCCTACCATATGCATTACTAGGATCTGGTAATAATCCATCTCAGTAGTAAGATTCAAATTGTTCCCCCCCACAATGTTGGAAACATAAATACATAGTCCACCCTTGTTGCGCCCATGACCACTAATGACCGCCAGTGTATGAAAAGTTCGATAGCCATTAATATGTTTTTCCTTAACCATCCAGGTTTCTTGAAGGCTGATTATAGAATATTCTTCTACGAAGGTTAACCACTGGGGGTCTGACACTTTTGTGGACAACCCTGCAATGTTCCATAAGAGTTTTTACATACCAAATCTCTATCTTCCCGTCTACCCCCATAAATCTTAGTATTCGATTCTGCACTGGGGTTGTCCACCCCCATTGCATGTGGCACTATGTCCTTGGGACTAGTTTAAATCTTGCCTACAAGATTATTATTGTTTTTATTAGTGTCCACACCCTCAATTAATTGGTCTAAATTCAAGTTACAGTCTTTTCCAGTGCTAAAGGAAATCCTTTGGCCACAAATCTGATCTTGTGTGGTATCACTAAGGGATAGAAGGTTTTCCGGTCTACTTTGGCCATCCCCTCTCGTATACTGTACACTCGGTCAATCGATATCTTCAAGTGTGGTTAGCAGATCAAAGCGATTATGCAGCGGGACATTACAAGAGCTCATTGTGTCAGCATAATAACCCCTTACTTGGGTTTTAAAGTGGTTCATAGCTGGGGGCTGATAGAAAGAGCCTAGGGGTTAGACATTAATTTCAGTATGATTGATATGTACATTCCCTACCCTTGTAAAAATGTCATGCACTAACCGAGGGACACTAAGAGTCAAAACAATCCAATCGCCCTGAAAGGTTTTACGACCAATTCCCACCCAGGTGACCCGTCTAACCATTTTGAATTTTGCAAAAAGTGCATCTGTAAGACCAGTTTTTCCGCCTAGCCAAGAAAGAGTTTTATTTCGAAGAGCTTCCCACGTTTCATGCGCTGATGTATGCAGGGAAGGAACATTGGCTAGGATTACTATATAGGGTGTAACAGCAGGTGGTAAATCAAGATGGTTATATCCTACATTCCGTGGTCCCAGTTGAATGTCCCCCTATTCTACTGTTTACTCCTTTCTTATCTATTATAGACTTGTTAGTGTCACTGTTAATTTGCAGCTTATTACGGGAGGGTGTTGGTTTATGTGTAGCCGGTTTTGCTGTGCTAAACATGGAGTTTGACATCAAGGTTTCTACGCGAGCAGTGCTGAGGGAAGTATTCCCTGCGTGTAGTATTGAGAGCGAACTGAGAGGATGGCTAAAATTAGATTGTACATTCTCATCACCAGTGGTAGCCCTGTTATCACCTCTTAGGCGTCCCTCTATAACATCCACTCTTTCTATTAATTTCCCCAGAGCACCAACCACATAATTATACAAATCATCAATTTTCCTCGCAACTTTACCAATTTCGGAAGTTTGGCCCTCAATTAGCATATTCACTGTGGGTCTCCCTAAACTAACAGACCTTCTACCTTCGCCCGTCTTTAACTGTTTACCAACATTTTTCTTTTTCTTATTTAGAGATTTTTCACTTGAGTTCACAGGAAGGTTTAGAACTTGTACTCACACATATGACTCTGGGTTAATATAACGTTTTATAACGTTTCAAGGGCGGTTGAGGATCATACTATGGGTGACTCAGATATATATGCTCTGAAATCTCCCGTCAAGGGTTATTCCAAGGGGTTTGGCCGAGTCTACAATGATAGGGGGGCAGTTTAACCCTGTGATAGCCTTGATCCATTCTTGAATGTCAGGGTTGTATTTGTTTGGGGAGATGAGGAGAAATTCCGTTTTTTTGCGTTAAGTTTGCGCTGGTTAGAGGTGAGCCAATGCACAGTCAGCTTCAAGGCCTCATTCAGGGAGAGAATGTCCTCAGGAAAAGAGATTTTAAAGTAGATCTGAGTGTCGTCGGCATATATGTGCTATGCGATATTGGCAGTACAAAGCACCTCTGTGAGCGGTTCAAGGTAAAGATTGAAGAGGGTTGGGGACAGGGTTGATCCTTGGGGAACTCCAACTGTGATCCGAGTGGGAGCTGATAAGTTACCACTGATTAGGATTCTCTGTGAACGATTCTGGAGGAAGGACCTAAACCATTCGAGAACTGTGCCATCCAATCCCATCCTGAGTTTGAGGCGTTCAAGGAGTGTTTCGTGGTTAATCATATAGCAGGTGCCTGGATGGCCATCTTTCTTGCAGGTAAAGATAAGAACGGTAGGAAATGTATTAGAGAACACAGAAGTCCAAAACATTTACCAGCCACTAATTTAATTTGTGGCTGAAAGGGGAGAGCACTATCAAAATTGATGTCCAAGTTCTTAACTATTCCCTCCTGAGGAACAGGAGGTGGAGCGCCTTTCGGCCACAAGGTCTGCCATGAATCTGGTGCCGTAGGATAATATCTCGGTCTTGTCTGCATTGCTTTGCTTAGTTGGTGAGTGGTCATCCAATGGAACACAGATTAAAGGTTTTTTTGACCGTCTCTCCAGCAAACTCCTCTCCCTTTCCACAAGTAAACAGCAGCTGTGTATCACCTTAGTCCCTAAGGCCTCTGTTAGCTGGGCTAAAGGAGTGAGGTACAAACCCCATTCGACTCCCACTGACAGCTCATGTGATCTTAAGGAAAAAGGAGGTACCCATACTTCCTTACTTCCATCCTTCAAAAAGGAGGCTGGCCATTTTAGGGCCATTCCACCTATGCCAATGGATTGGAGGTGGGCTAGCATCCTTGAGTGAGGGGCCATTTCGAAGGCCGCAGAAAGATCTAGCATAATCAGCCTGGCCTTCCCCTCCTCGTCTAGGGCACCTCTAATGTTCTCAATGACTTCCATCAGTGCTGTATCTGTAATGAAATCAGATGTAAAGCCAGATTGGCTAGGATCGAGGAAGTAATTAGGTTCGAGGTACTGAGAGAGCTGCTGGTTTACAAATTAATCCAGTAGCTTAGACAGAAACAGTAATAGAGATATTGGCATATAATTTGATTGCTCATTAGGGTCCGTCAAAGGTTTCTTAAGCAGAGGCAGAATTTGTGCTTGCTTTCATTGTACAGGGACTGTTCCTGCAGAGAGTGAGTCATTGAGCACCTGATTTACTATGGGATTAATGGTCGGTGCTCCTAATGCAGGCAGATTCGGAGGACAAGGGTCCGATGAGGAACCTGCTTTGAGTAGCAGCCAGCAATCCCTCCAGAGGGATAGGTTGGAAGTGAGGTAGAGTGGCCGTCACAGAGGAAGTTATGCTGGAGCGAACTGCCTTTGACAGATTCTCCACCTGCTGCATGTCCAAGATCAGGCTTGTTTGAATGGTTATGATTTTATTTTGAAAGTAAGAGGCCAGCTGGTCATGGCATTCTGCAGATGGTTGGTGGACACTGGTGCAGTGGTCTGGGGATGTGAGCATTTTACCAATTAAAAAAATGTCTCTTGCCTTATTGCCTGCCTCTTCTATCCTTACCTCAAAATTTACATCTGCGTGATATTTTTTTAGTGCTGACTTATAGATGATGGACACTGTTAGGCAGATGATATATTTAAAGCAGATTGTGGCACATTTTACAAGCCCCATGTAGTCTATTTGATGGTGCTAGAGTGGTGGATGGGAGAGCATACAAGTCTGTGGGATGTCATAATCTCCAGGTGTCTATCATGGCATTGTCTGAGATGAGGTTATACAAACATTTATGACCTTTTTATGAGGAATATGTGACTTTAGATTTCCTGCCAAAAATGGGTTCTGTAAGTATGTTTCATTTTGCTTAGGTGAGGTGAACTTCTTTTACATGGCTAATGTCCATTTCATTTTTATTCAGATGTGTGTGAAGGTTTGTTTGTGATTGCACTGTTATGGCCTTTGACATTCAATTAAATAATTCTGGTTTGTAGTGATATGGGAGGGCATAGTGTCATGGACATACAGACACTATCATTGGCTGTTGGTTTACATCTGTCAAATAGCTGTTTGTGTCTGCTGAGTCCAATGCTGTACTCCCAGTAGTCCCCTCTCGAAGGAGGCCTTGAATGTCAGCATTTCTAATAAAAGAAAAGCTAGAAAGTGTGGGTTCCTCCCAGAGTCCTATGCTCTGTTGATAATCTAGGTTGAAGCAACAAGAGAGAACACAAGTGTGGCCTGCTTGTTATATACAACATTGTAAATGGTGGCTAAAAGATGACTTTTTATTAATGTGAAGGAGCCTGTAGAATTAGGGGTTCTACTGTTACTATAGTAACTGACTTTTCTATATTCCATTTCATATTCTTTGCAAACCCAGTGCTTGGGAACATAGTCAAGAGCTTAAAATGGCTGAGAGGTCATTACCACTTAGACCATTAGCAGACCTCAAGCTAACACCTACAGAAGAAAAGAACAGCCTACCTGTCTCTCTGAAAAAACGTATTTTAAAAACTCTGCTGGTTTACTTTGTGGTGTTTCTCCGCAGTAATAAACTCAATTAGATATGAAGAAAAGTTGGAATGATAGCACAAGTAAGGTGGGATTGAAAAGCAAGTGCTGTCTGAGCAATCTGTATACAGAAGGAATGTCAAAAGGGTAGATGTCTCCGCGTTCAAGATGATGTCTTGGGACAGAAATGGGAAATTAAGTTGATTGGATTGTGTGGCAGGGCATGTATGAAAAGGAGGTAATTTGCTTACCATTGTGCAGTGTGCTAGTACATAAATAAATGAGGTTTGTACAGTGCTTATTAAAAAGCTTATGGTCTGATGTATATCTGAGTGGTGATTGAAAGAACTAGTTTATGGTGAAGGTGTGGAAACCAGAGGAGAATCTGCCAGTGGAAATTCATTGACCATACTTTGAGTGCTGGATGAAATTCTGTTGGATGAAATTGACCTGGTGAAATCTGCTCCAAATGTAACACCCTCTGCAGAAATCCGGGACAAGCATCTTAGTTTTCTGGTTGTAAAATCGTTAAATTCAGTACCAGATCACATCATGCTAGTGTTGAACAGTCAAAATTATGGTGAGTCTTCTAAATGTATCTGGGTTATTCTCCCAGTTACGTGTCAATTTATTTTTGCATTATCAAGAAGCATTGTGTATTTAGGGATTACCATCCATATACATAATAATTAGACTCAAATGAGAAATTAAGTCTTAAAAAAACGAATATTTTCCTCTTTTTTTTTAACCTTCTCAGGACTTGCATTGGACAAGTACACACATTTTACGTCTCCCATCCGGCGATATGCTGACATCATAGTTCACAGGCTCCTCTTGGCAGCCATCTGGAAGGACAGACAGGAGGACCACAGAGAAAGCCTTTTCAGCAACAAGGATCTTGTAGAGTTGTGCAAGCACATTAACAACAGAAATCGGGTAAGTAACAACCTGTGCCAAGTAGGATTATAAAGCCCACATACACCTTTCCAAAAATTGCATTTGCATGTTAGACAGTTAGCCTATGCCTGGCCACATCAAACCTGCCTGTACTGGCAGTGATACCAGCCTGGATTCTACGAAAGAGCAAGGAACGTATCAATCATCATTCATTTAAATTTGTAAAACGCACTACTTACCCGTAAGGGTTTCAAGGCGCTGGGAGGGGGGGTGCTGCTGCTACTGGTCGAAGAGCCAAGTCTTGAGTTGTCTCCTTAAAGTCAGCAGGTCTTCGGTTTGTCGTAGGTAGAGGGGGAGGGTGTTCCAGGTCTTGGCGGCGCGGTGGGAGAAGGACCTGCCTCCGGAAGTGGTTCTACAGATGCGCGGGACCGTGGCCAGGGCGTGGTCCGCAGAGCGGAGTTTCCTGTTGGGTACGTAGAAGGAGAGTCGACTGTTGAGATAGGCTGGTCCAGTCTTGTGGAGTGCCTTGTGTGCGTGGATCAGGAACTTGAAGGAGATTCTCCTGTTGACGGGCAGCCAGTGCAGGTTCCTCAGGTGGGGGGTGATGTTGTCGCGGCGTGGGACGTCGAGGATAAGGCGTACAGAGGCGTTCTGGATTCTCTGCAGTCTGTTGATGAGCTTGGACGAGGCTCCGGCGTAGAGGGCGTTTCCGTAGTCGAGTCTGCAGCTGACTAGGGCCTGGGTGACTGTTTTCCTCGTGTTTGTCGGGATCCATCTGTAGATCTTGCGGAGCATGCGGAGGGTGTTGAAGCAGGTGGAGGAGACTGCGTTGACTTGTTTGGTCATGGTGAGTTTTGAGTCGAGGATGACTCCCAGGTTGCGTGCGTGGTCGGAGGGGGCCGGGGGGGTCCCCAGTGATGCGGGCCACCATGAGTCGTCCCATGTTGAGGGGTTGGACCCGAGGATGAGGATCTCCGTCTTGCCTGAGTTCAGCTTAAGTCGGCTTTCCTTCATCCAGTCGGCGACTGCCTTCATTCCCTGGTGGAGGTTGGATTTGGCGGTGAGAGGGTCCTTGGTGAGGGAGAGGATCAGCTGCGTGTCATCGGCGTAGGAGATTATGTTGAGGTTCGTGCTGTCGGGCGATGCGTGCTAGTGTTGCCATGTAGACGTTGAACAGCGTCGGGCTGAGGGAAGATCCTTGTGGGACGCCGCAGATGATCTTGGAGGCCTCGGACCAGAACGGGGGGAGGCGGACTCTCCGAGTTCTGCCGGAGAGGAAGGAGGTGGTCCAGTCCATGGCCTTCTCCCGGATCCCTGCGTCTTGGAGTCATGTGCGTAGTGTGCGGTGGCAGACGGTGTCGAAGGCGGCGGAGAGATCCAGGAGGATGAGGGCCGCCGTCTCGCCGTTTTCTAGAAGGAACATGATGTCGTCTGTGGCGGCGATGAATGCGGTCTCGGTGCTGCGGAATCCTGATTGGGAGGGGTCCAGGATGTTGTTGTCTTCAAGGTGACGTGTGAGCTGGGTGTTAACTATCTTCTCGATGACCTTTGCTCGGAACGGAAGCAGGGAGATGGGTCGGAAGCTCTTGAGGTCGCTCGGATCCGCCTTGGGTTTCTTCAGTAGGGCGTTGATCTCTGCGTGCTTCCAGTTCTCAGGGAAGGTGGCGGTCTCGAAGGAGAGGTTGATGATTTTGTGCAGGTGGGGTGCGATGGAATTGGTGGCTTTGTTGAAGATGTGGTGTGGGAGAGGGTCGGACGGGGATCCGGAGTGGATTGTGCCCATGGTCTTGATTGTGTCCTCGATGCTCACATTGGCCCAGGTTGTCAGGGTGTCGTGGGCGGTGGGGTGCGGTGGGTCCGGTGCGGCGAGGTCTGCAGGGGTCGTCCGGGGTTTGAAACTGTCATGGATGTCAGTGATTTTCCGGTGAAAGAAGGTGGCGAGGGAGTCGCACAGGGCTTGCGATGGTGGGATGTCGTTGGAGCTGGGGTTGGAGAGTTCCTTCACAATGGTGAAGAGCTCCTTGCTGTTGTGTGTGTTGTTGTCAAGGCGGTCTGTGAAGGAGGTCCTTTTGGCGGTCCTGATGAGGTGGTGGTGGTTTCGGATGGCGTCTTTGTGGGCAGCGCGGCTGTCCGGCGTCTTGTCACTGTGCCATATGTTTTCCAATTTCCGGCAGGTGCGCTTTGAGTCGAAGAGTTCCGGGGTGAACCAGCTGACTCTTTTGCTGGTGTCTCTGTTGGTGGATTTTTTCAGCGGGGCTATGGTGTTGGCGCAGTCGTTCATCCAGCGTTCGAGGGCGAGTGCACCATCATTGGGGTTGGTGGGGTTTGTCGGAGGGTTGAGTGCGAGGCTTGTCTGTAGTTGTTCTTCAGTGACTTTGCCCCAGCTGCGGCGGGGGGTCTGTAGCGTGCGGTGGTGAGGGGTTTTTGGAAGAAGTGGATGCAGTGGTGGTCTGTCCATGTAAGTTCGGAGGCGTGGCTGAAGGTGACGTGGGGGCTTGAGGAGAAGATGGCATCTAGCGTGTGACCGGCGATGTGGGTCGGCGTCGTGACGAGCTGTTTCAGTCCGAGGTTGGCGATCAGGGTGGAGGAGTTGTTGTCGTTGTTGTTCTCCAGATGATAGTTCAGGTCTCCGAGGAGGATGTAGTCGGTGGAGATCAGCGCGTGCGAGCTGATGAGGTCGGCGATGGAGTCGCAGAATTGAGGCCGGGGTCCTGGCGGTCTGTAGACGAGGGTGCCTCTTAGGGTGGTCTTGGGGTCCGTGTGGATCTGGAAGTGCATGTGTTCGGCAGTGCTGAGGGTGTCGTTGGTAATTGTTGAGACCCTGATGGTGTTTTTGTGAACGATGGCGATTCCTCCTCCGGCCTGTTGGTGCGGTCTGTGCGGGTGATCTTGTACCCGTCTGGGATGGCTATGGCGATGTCTGGCGAGGAGGCTTCGTTCATCCAGGTCTCGGTCAGGAAGGTGACGTCCGGTGATGCGGTGTCCAGTAGGTCCCAGAGTTCGACGGCGTGATTGTGTGCGGAGCGGGTGTTGATCGGGATGCATCTAAGTTGGTTGGGTTCCGTCGTGGCGGGCGTCTCGGCGTTTTCGAGGCAGGAGAAGCTGCAGTTCAGGCAGGTGAAGGTACCGTGGGTGCGCTTCGGGGCGGCCTTGCAGCAGGTGTGGGTCCTTCCTGGGTTGAGAGCGACGAGGGTGTTGGCGTCATAGCGGCGGCGGTCCTCGTTGCTGCTGCGGGGGGCAGGGGTTCTGGCGCTGGACGCTGTCCAGGCGCGGACGGGCGCAGACTGGCTTGCCTTAGGTGCGCCTTCGGCACGCCAGCGGCGCGGCCGCGCAGCGGCAGCCATATATGGGGAGGGAGGAGCAGCTAGGAGGCGGGAGGCGAGGGTCGGGTGGAGCGAATGAGCGCGGATGGGGCGGGGCCGCAGGGGAAGCAGCGGCGGGGACGGGGGAAAGGAGACAGGCGCGGGGCACGGACTCGAGAAGGGGGCACAGAAGTCATCACAAGGGGTACAAAATCAAAGGGGGCACAGAGGTCACAGAAGGCACAGAAGTCAGTCGGTACAAAATTAAAGGGGGCACAGAGGTTGGCAAGGGTACAGAATTCAAAAGGGGGCACAGAAGCAAAGCGGCGAGCGGGGGGCAGGGGGGCACAGAAGAGGAGTTACAGGCACACACAACAAGCGGAAACGAACCTAAGGCCACCACTGGCCACCAGGGATGAGGCGCAGGTGGAAGCCTGCGGTTGGTGGAGGGCCTCGATTTCACCGGCGGCAGTAGAGACAGCGGGGGTGCAGGCGGAGCTGCAGCGGGGGGGAGCGACCTACCAGGGAAGGTCAAGGGTCGCTCTCCTCACCGCGCAGCGGCCGCCATATATGGGGAGGTGGGGAGGGAGGAGCAGCTGGGAGGCGAGGGTCGGTGGAGCGAGTGTGCGCGGAGGGGGCGGGACCGCAGGGGAAGCGGGGACGGGAGAAAGGAGGCAGGCGCGGGGCACGGACTCGAGAAGGGGGCACAGAAGTGCGCACAAGGGGTACAAAATCAAAGGGGGCACAGAGGTCACAGAAGGCACAGAAGTCAGTCGGTACAAAATAAAAGCGGGCACAGAGGTTGGCGAGGGGTACAGAATTCAGAAGGGGGCACAGAAGCGGGGCAGGGGGGCACAGAAGAGGAGTGGGCAGACAGTTACAGGCACACACAACAAGCGGAAACGAGCCTAAGGCCACCACTGGCGCAGGTGGAAGCCTGCCGGTGGTGGAGGGCCTCGATTTCACCGGTGGCAGTAGAGACAGCGGGGTGCAGGCGAAGCTGCAGCGGGGCGGGGGAGCGACCTACCAGGGAAGGTCAAGGGTCGCTCCCCCGTAGATTGCAATGTGACCTGGAGTATTTAGCAGTAGGTGAGATTAATTTCCAGCCATCACCTTTTCATGCAATACCCTAGGATTAAAGCTGTACCTCATGGATGAGGCTCAGATAGGCTAAAACCAGACTGAAGTGTCATGTTTCTCATTCAGAAGGCTTGGTATTTTGTGCTGGAATTTAAACTGTTGGAGCAGGACCGACTTTAATTAACTTGAGGGGTGGTCCTTATCTGATGTGGCACTCAGTAGTTGGGTGTTGAGGCCACACTCGATTCAAAAAGTTTAGAGACAGTTGAACTTAGTACAAAATTGATTTAATTTATTTTAGTCTTCATCTTTTGCATGCTTGAAGTACTGTGCATTCAGCCAATCTGCTATGGGCTTGGGACTTCTTCGTGAGTGGAAAAGGTACATATAGATAATTAATTCTTAGGGAATTCATGTATAAGAGTTTAAAATCCACATATATGGTGGCTTGGTGGATGCTGAAATTGACGGCTACGCTTCAAAAGCCGTGAGTACGGTGGGCCTGCTGCGCAGAGAGAAGACGAGCTACAGTGCTCTCTCTGGAGGACAGTTCCAGAGGTGGCTCGCCTTCAAACAGAGGCACACCCCAACCCACATCGGGCCAACGGCGTTGGACTGACTAGAGGGCCCCAGACTGGACCCAGCGGCTGAGATAGCAGGGCTGATAACGGGCCTGCGAAGTCCCCAGTTGCTGCTGGCTGAGTCTCCTGGAAGCCACGGACAGTGTTAACCCTGTGACAGTGGGGTTCAGCCTGAGAGGCGTGTGACAGGAGGGTCGGCCCCCTGCAAAGATGTGAAAGGCTGTGCTGGGACTGTGATGGTGGCACGCGCTGCGGCCTGGCCCAGAAGATTTCTCCCTGGCATACCTAAGGGGTAATCGTACCCAGAGACTGTGGGAGCTGCAAGGGTGTGACAGCAGTTCTGGCCTTGACTGGCCCTTTGATACTCTCCCCATTTGGGACCCATTGATTGCAACTGCTCAGTGGCTGCTGCTGCAGCCTCGGAGGGCCCTTCCACCACCCCCCAACCCCGGGGCCCTCCTGCACCTGGTCCTCTGCTCCCCCAAAGACTGCAGTAACTTTTCTCCTCCCCAGGGCTGTGAAGCCCGTCTGGAAGGGCGATTGGTACTAGGGGCCCTTACCCCAATGGGACAGACTGCACAGCAGCCTTATTCGTTGGTGTATTTGAGCCGCGCTGGACCCTTTTGGTCTCTGCTGGTGGGTGCATCAGCTGCAGTACAGCATGTGGCCTGGACTTGCCTGTGAGTGTGCGGGGTGGCCTGCAGTGACAAATTACACACTGCCACAGCCCTTCTAACTTGCCTGACACCGGCGGAGCCGCTTGTGCAGTGAGCCTGCTTTGATGGTGCTCCCCAAAGAGGCCTAATACCTCTCTGCCTGCTGACCTGGTGGTTCCGCTTGTGGGGGCGACCGAGAGGTGTTCTGGGAGAAACTGCTTTCGGCGGCACACGAGCCGTGCAGTATACCTACCTTTACTGGCAGCTAACTTTGGCAGAGCGACCCTTGCGGCCTGGGCCTGCTTGAGTACAGAAGTGGGGCCTATAGAAACACTGAGCACACCTTCATAGCCTTTCTACCTACACTGAGGAGGCAGTTGGAGCTGAGAGACTACCCGACTGCCTCTTCTGACACCCCCGCCTGCTCATCCGTCTACAGATTTGGTAGTGTCATGGGCCCTGGCTGGGGGCAACCTCCCTCTGGTTTCTTTTTTTCCATCCATTCCCTTCTTCAGTGATTGCTCCCCTACTACACCAGACGCGACATGAGACAAACCGGCAACAGAAAATAGACAAAATTCACTAAACAAATTACGCTGGCAGATGATGCCAGAGTGATTAGGGGAGAACCTCAGCCGACTGAGGGGTTACAGACATCCTCCACCTTGCAGGTGATCCGCGACCTCAAGGACACAATGGAAGTCAAAATGGGGCAACTTAAAGTTGATCTCGCTTTGATTCATAAAAACCTGACGAACACTGTACACGAAATGGAGGACAGGGTATCTTATACTGAAGATGCTGTCAGATCGCATGAATCCCTCCTGGTGATTCTGCAACGCTTGGTGGGACAGTTGGAGGCCCGAGCAGAGGCAGATCGAGATGCAACACTTTGCGGAGGGCAGATCGAGATGCAACACTTTGCGCATAGTGGGTATCCCTGAGGGTGCCAATGGGAATATCCATACATCATTAATCTTCAATGGTTGAAAAGCTGGATAGCCACGACAGACGTCTCGAACTGCTTCATAGTTGAAAGAGCACACCGAGCCCTGACCTCTAAGCCACGTGTGGGTGCCCGCCTCTTCATTGCCCAAGTCCTCAACTATGCAGACTATGATATCGTTTTGAGAGCAGCACGTAAGGCAGGATCACTAACGTTCCAATCCTCCCCTTTGATGGTCTTCTCCAACTACACCCTGAAGGTCCAGCAACAGCAGCACTCCATCCTGGAGTGGAAGCCGAAAGATTGGACCCTGGGCATTGTATACATGCTTCTTTTCTGGGCCCGCCTGGAAGTTATTTTCTAACATAAGACCTTTTTCTTCGATACTCCTCAGGCCGCTTGGGACTGGATAGAGGAGCGTCCCATCCTTCACACTGAAAAGCAGTGAGATGGGAGGGGAGGAAAGCACTGTTGACCCTCAGGTGAGTGGTGCACGGCCTGCGGTGGCGGCCGCGTCACCATGAGCGGAGAGTTATATTACTTTGGCCCGAGAACCCCTGTGACCTCAACAGTGTCTTTATGTGGACTGCCCGCCTGCCCGCAGACGCTGCCTCTGCCCCCTGGACCTCACATAAGGGCCAACTAGGTTTTGAGGTGACCGGTATCTTCGGACACCGTGGCCTAGGAGCGCTGTGAATGCACACTTTACATAGCACCAACACCCCCTCCCGCCCCCATCACCAGTATTAATTTTGTTGTATGGTTCATAAAACAATAAAAAAAGCTTTGCACAAAAAAAACACATATTCCTAAGCAGTTATTCATCTCTTGTATTTCTGTCTTAAAAATAGAGGAGAGACAACAGAAAATGAAAATGTCACTTTGAAAAGCATTCATAATGGAAGGGAACTGAATATAGTAGGTTAACCCCTTCACTGCTAGTGCTTTTCCCCCCCCCTGTGCTAAGCCTTTTTTGGGCTATTTGGGGTAGTTTGCGCTTAGGCTCCTGTAACTTTTTGACCACATAAGGTATCCACGCCAAATTTGCTTGCTTTTCGTGCAACATCATGTGGATTCTAAAGGTACCCAGGGTTTGGAGATTCCCCCAGAAATTAGCCAAAATACAGCTAAATTTTGTTTTTGGGGGAAAATGCGAAAAAAGTGCTGCAAATGAAAGCGTCTGTTTTTTTCCCTGCAAATGGTATCAACAAAGGGATTATGGGGCTGAAATCACCATCTTCCCAGCTTTCAGGGACAAGCAGACTTTTGTCAGAAAACCAACATTGTTTACACAGTTTTGGCATTTTACTGGGGTATAGCCTATTTTTGCTATTCTTTGTTCTTTTAACCTTCTTCCAGTTAATGGTAAAAATGGGTATGAAAGCAATAATGGATCCTGGAAAGCTGTACATTTTAGAAAAGTAGATAACATTCGGAATTCAGCAAGGGGCCTTCAAGGTTTCTTTATAGAAAATAACAGTTAAATATAGGAAAAATTGAAAATGAGTTGAAAAAAACAGCCATTTGTGCCAACGTTTTTAGCTGTAACTTCTTCTGTTGGTGACAGCTGTATGAATGTATTATACCGTTACATCCGCTGGACCTTTCTGGTTGTGGGGATATATAGGACTTGTAGGTTCACCAAGCATCTGACGAACCAGAGCCAATAACTGAGCAGCATCTTGCAATGGTTTTTCATTATGTACTGGGTATATAGCAATTAATTTGGGAAAATATATCCATGGAAAAATCGGTGTGAAAGACACCTATGTATTTCTGAAATTGGAACAAAATATAGAGTTTAGAAACAGTAGCTATTTGCACATTTCCGAAATTGTGAGTCCCCATACTAGCTTGAGAATTACAGGTCATTTTCCACAATTACTTTATTTTTTTACTCATTATCTTTCATTTGGAAGGCAGAAATGCATCAAATGTCAATAGGTAATAACAGTTGCTCTACAATTCTGTGTTACCCTAATTCTCCCGATAAAAATGGTACCTCACTCGCGTGGGTAGGCATAGTGGCTGCAACAGAAAATGGCCCAAATCGTACTGTGGAGATTTCAAAATTACCTATAACAAACCTACCTGGTTTTGGGGGGGGGCCTGTTTTTTGGCCCCGGGCTCGCCGCCATCTAGGGAAACCTACCAAACCCACACATTTCTGAAAACTAGACACCCTGGGAAGTCCAATGAAGTATGGCTTGCGTGGATCCCCCAACGTTTCCCTACCCAGGATCCCCTGCAAACCTCAAATTTAGCTTTTTCCTTACATTTTTGCGTGGGATCACTGTGCAGACACAAATATCCTACCACCCAGCGTTCCCCTTGTTCTCCCGAGTAAAATGATAACTCACTTATGTGGGTGGGCCAAAGGCCTGTGACTGGGAAGAGCCCAAAACATAGGTATTTAGGGTATAGCACTGAGAATTCGAGACACTACATTTTTACAAAAATAAGTTTTTAGCTAATTCTGCTTTGAACAAATCCATGGTATCTAGTGGGCATTCCTTTCCCTTGATGCCTCTTTTTTTAAAATCCTACCCCCCCCCCCGCCCAGCAAGGAGAAACTTACCTCCTCTCTTCCCAACGCGCTGGAAGCAAATGGCTTCCAGTGCGTTGGGACTCCTCTAATGACGTCAGAGCGCATCGCGTGCTGACGTCATTAGATGACGTGGAGGGGGGCAGGGGTAGGCAGGGGAACGGCTTCCCCTGCCATCCCCGGTGGGGGCACCATAAAGGGCGGCCCACAGGGGGAGCGCCAGCACTTCCCCCGTGGGTGGGTGCTAGGACGGCCGGGAGCTGTCTTACGCACACACCCACCGTGACGTCGGATGGCTCCCCGACGCACACAACGGGTTAAACAATTTCACAACCATAACCATATGTGGTCTAAAATTTCATTCTTTAGGAAACCTTACTGAAATTGCGACCAGTCACGCTTATAAAGCATCCTTGGTTCTCAGTCAAGGAGCTAGTTTATGTTGGGGTAATACTGAATTTATTAGAGTGTGTAAGTTCACAAAGTCACTGTTCATATTATTAACATATTATTATCTTGTAATCTAGTCTGAGTTATATTTGATTATGGACCTACCCCTATAGTAATTCATGTCTTGTATACATCTGTTCAGTTCATTAGTCCTTTCTAAGCAGGATACACGATTTCTCTATTTTTTCAGCTCAAGTTTCCTATCGAAAAAGTCCTCAAATCTCATGTGACTAATAGGGTCCTTCACTGCAGATTCATTTATTCACAATTTTGTATCCCTCTATATAAATGAGGCTCATATTGTAACCCGCTTTTTAGTATTCTCAATGTCTATTCAAAAAAGTGTTTTTTTAATCCAACCAGTCAACCAGTTCTTACTGTGGCCCTGATAAGCCTAAAATAAAGTGTAAACATTACCACAGGTGCAGTAATGAATACATTCTATAATTCATTGAACTACATTCTAGTACTCTGGTCCAATGCGTAAATAAAACCAACTGTATTCTGAAGATAGTTAGGCACATCAGAATTACAAAAAGCAGCTCTTAGCAAAGAATTCCTCCCAGCTTCCACCAACTCTACTAAGAAGTCTTTTAAGATTGTTAATTTATTTATTACCGACAGTTTGCCTCAACCATATCATGTGCAATGCACAAAAGACATATGACGAATTTGCAGTATTTTCCTTTGAAAAAATAAGTAAGAACCACTCTTATCAAGAAATGCATTTCTTAGTGAATTAGTTTTGTACAAAGTACCGCTGACTGTGGATGGTTGAAATTAGTCTCTTACTTTTGCATCCTTCATTAGGACTTAATGTGGTGACATTTGCAGGTTGATCACCTGGGTTAGTAACACTTCTATTGTGAGATTGAGGACCATATTGGTGTGTAATTATTAGCTGCAATTTTAGCTGATTTTGACATGACATTAATTGGAGAGAATGAACGGGCATGCAAAGTAGTTTTCTTAATTTCTATTCACCAATTGCCTAGAGTTGGTGAATTTCAGGCTCTTCTGTTCCATCTAGTTACACACAACTAAATAAGGGCAGAGAGGTCATACAGATGCATTTAATATTAATTCCCAATGTTGTCTGTCTTGCCTGTTGATCAGACTATTCTATTCCTCCTCCTCCTTCCTCATTGTTGCTCTGATGCTTATGCTCGCCCACGGAGTTGCTACTACTTTTCCGGTTCACGGCTCCTGGTCACAAGTTGCTTCTATTCCACTTCTCCAAACTGCTGCTTCTCTGGCTCCCGGCGTCTCACGTCGCGTTTTTACCATATGGCACAAAAAAGCTACGGTAAGGAAAAGCCGGAGTAGACAACAGGTCAAGGAAGCATGGCAATCATATCAACTGTGAAAACAACATGTTGCTCATCCCAAACTTAAGCCTATTGGACCAGTGCACCCATCCTGTGAAAATACAACAATCACCAACACTAATAAGAGCACATTTGCACAAGGATGGATGTGAGCACCCACAGAACACTATTCACTACTACTTAAGAAAAGAAACCCAAGTAATATTGTGTAGCACACTTCAGATCAGATCAAAAGTAAATCAACCAACTCTGCCCACTCCCCGACAACTCATGCAAGTCTAATACCCCCAAGCTAAGAACAATAGAAATAAAAGAACAAGTACATCAAATTAAAGATAGAACCCAAAATTACCCTATAACCTGCATGAAAAAATTCACTCTCAACAAAGAACTGAAAATGATCCGAATTTATCAATTATTGCTATATGCTCTTCTATTAGCTTAGAGGATCACCTTGTACAGACAAGAGGACAAGAGATCAGTCGGAACTCTTCTGTCAGCCTTCCATTAAGTGACACCGATTTCAGACTATTGGATGAGATGGAGGCAACACAAACACAGACAGACGAGCCAATTACGACCAAGTGCAATAACGCCACCATGTATAAGAAGTCAGACAATGTCCTGACTTCCATTAATTCTACCCTTCTTCCTAGCATAAATGCACCAACATTGAAATCATGTAAACTTGAAGTACAGGTAGAGCTGATGCAGTCTTTGGCGAACAGCTTAGCCAAAATGAACACTTAGCAACAGCCTGCAAACCAAATTGACAAACTTAGTGGCATCAACCTCATTAAAAGTCGATAAATTGAGCACGCTGCCGGAGTAGTTAGCTTTATTGGTTGCCAACTTAAAAAGGTTACGTACAAAAATCTGGTATGGCACCGTTAGATCAATATTCTACCGACGAGGATGATCTAGTCAACAACACAACATCCACACTTAAGTTATTATGAGTTAATGCAATTGGAGACTCTGGATTGAAATTTTCCTTGGCTATTAATAATCAGCAAAGTGTTTTAGCAGACTCACTAGGGACCTTAAGCATGACTGAAATTACCGCCCAACATGTAAAAGGGACAACGCAAAATGAGCGATCCCAAAGACCCAAAACACTAACTAGAAGGGTTAACGAAGAATAAAAGTAGGGCCTTCAGACAGCAAAAGCACTGTATGGATGAAAAGCTCTTGTGAGAGAGGAGTACTTCCCGGTCGTTAAAGAAAGGAGAGAGAAAGCGCCTATGGCATTGCCAAAAGTTAACATAATGTGCGTAGTGCTGATGATAGCAGAAACTGAATTAACAAGAATGGAAAACACACCACCCACATCAATAACAATCTTGCGCCTTGAATCCAGGGGACAAATAGTAATGTGTCAACAGGATTAGAGGAAAAACCAACAAGAATATATAGTAAATCGCCAGTATGCCAACACAGGTCGCAAAAGAGCCCAACAGGCGTACAAGGTATAAACCCCTACCTTGTTGCAAGGAACGTATTTGGAGGAAACACAAGCTCATTAAAGTCAGTTCATCATCCCCCCCACCCCTCCCCCTCCACCCTCTCAGCCTCCTCTGGGTATAACGGAAATAAAGTAACAGGAGAAGAAATTAGGGGACCTCCAAAACACAAAGGTCCCGAATTATAAGACCTTCGGTACCAGACAAATAAATGAGACAGGACATGTAAACAGTCAAAATCAAGAAGCTACAGCAGGGACTGGTTGGCAGAACTAGGAAGAACCTCGTGAACTAATATTTACCCACAAATATAATTTATGAGGTAGGCAAGACCCATTAAATGAATCCAATATGTTATTCTCATTTTAATATATTTTATCATCAACTCATTTAAAATTTGATGATATTACAAGAGTACGCTGTGCAGCAATGGTAAAACACACCAGGGATTGAGTCCACTATTACAACTTGGAACTCAAGAAGAAACCAAAACCGGTTCGAAAGATATATGTTTTGGGCCTAGTAAATAGGTACCTATTAAGAAACAAAACAAAACTGGAAGAAAATGGACAGATAAAGATACATCCAACACCCAGCAAGAATATAGATATAGAGATATATATCTTTTTTTATTTGTTTTTTGTTTTTTAATTCAATTATTCATTTCAATTTATACAAAAACATTCTTTATCTAATAAATACATGTATAGGTATTAAATATACAGTTAAAGCACATCAATATATATATATCTCTGTTCATGAAAAACAAAGTTCAGGGCCCCACACACAAACAATCAGATTCATACATCTACTCATTCAATCTAAATCACATTCACCAATACGCATCACAAAGTAAAATGGATTATCCTTGGGTATTTAGATGGGTATAATGGTTGGTATATCTTCCAACAGAAGCCAGGTGGTACTCAAAAGAGGAAGGAGGTCAGCAAATCAAGCACCAACGCGCGTTTCGGTATAGGACCCACTGGGGGGTCCCACCTTCATCAGGGCGTAGACCAAGGATAATGAGGGGCAAGAACAAAACTAGACACAAGGTCCTTGATAAGGCGTAGGTGCCAATCAATCGCACCTATACTCAAGACGTCGTCAGATGTCCGACGGAAGCATCCAGCTTGAATCGGTGAGAGCGGCGTGTGAAGGCAAGTAGCCAATGCTATACATCGGGTATCGTCAGGACACAAAGCGTCGGGATGCAAAAATGTGCGCTCGAGGATCGGTAACCAGTTATGAAGTGAGAACGATAACTAGAGTTTTATGCGCAAGCATTAGCTGATCAAGGATTCGGATCCCGCGTTCCCTCAGTTTCACACGCACAACAAAAATGGGCGTCAGGAGACTTCCTCGCTAAACGCGAGGAAGTCTCCTGACGCCTTCACACGCCGCTCTCACCGATTCAAGCTGGATGCTTCCGTCGGACATCTACCCATCTAAATACCCAAGGATAATCCATTTTACTTTGTGATGCGTATTGGTGAATGTGATTTAGATTGAATGAGTAGATGTATGAATCTGATTGTTTTTGTGTGGGGCCCTGAACTTTGTTTTTCATGAACAGAGATATATATATTGATGTGCTTTAACTGTATGTTTAATACCTATACATGTATTTATTAGATAAAGAATGTTTTTGTATAAATTGAAATGAATAATTGAATTAAAAAACAAAAAACAAATAAAAAAAGATATATATCTCTATATCTATATTCTTGCTGGGTGTTGGATGTATCTTTATCTGTCCATTTTCTTCCAGTTTTGTTTTGTTTCTTAATAGGTACCTATTTACTAGGCCCAAAACATATATCTTTCAAACCGGTTTTGGTTTTCTTCTTGAGTTCTTTGTTACTTACCCCGCATAAACCGGTTCTTCATTGTGCATTTGGGGTTCCCCCTTTCGTAAATGGCACTATTACTACTTGGTCTTCTAAAGCAAAGGCAACCCAGGTATTGAGTGAAAAACAATGATTTGCCCAATAGGACATTGAGGTCATGCATAAGGAGACTGAGGGATACCCACTGGTCTTATTTACTCCCATAAGAAGCGATGGAGCTCATCAAAAGGGGTAAAGTGTCTTAGAGGGGACTAGCAGCACCTCAGGCAAGATAGAAATTCAGAATGCTCAACTGTGAATTCATCTTAAAGAAAATGATGAGAGAAACTGCATAATAGCAGGGCCCCAGGATACATGGGAAGAGGCATACTGAACCTGGTGGGCCTCTACTTTATCTGTTAAGAAACTATGTCATTACTAACGGGAGTCAATATAAAAGGAAGGCCAGACCATCAAACACCCAGAGGTAAACCATCACAGCACTTATGAAGGAGGGGCCACAATCGATGACCTCTTCGCCTCACAGAACCTGAGTTTGGTTTGTTTGCAATTAGCAGTTCTGGAACCATCTAGCTCTGATAAGATTCCAAATAGAATTTCAAACAACAAGGTATCTTGAAATGGTGGGTGTCTCAGAAGGGATAGAAGCTTGTAAGACCATCTGGAGACTAAAATGGAGCAAGATCACTCATAAACGGTTAAAAAATAGCAGCTCTGGCAGATGGAAGCAAATTCTGTACCAAAGACGAATAGTGAAACGGACCAGATGTCAAGATGGGTCGCCACAATAACATCTATATACAGCTGCTTAACTGGGAACAGATGTAAAGGGCCATCGCAAATTAGAAGAGCTACTCCTAGCAGAAGAAATCCCTGGTAATGCGAGGTGACCCAAAAATATAAATCATCCTTAGGAAGGCATGCAAGGTCTAGAAGAAAGATAAGACAAAGCAGCAGTATGTTCCTTGAAGGAAATACTTGGGCAGCAAAGAGAGACTATTATGAGAAACCATATCACGGAGTCCACGCAATTTCAGGGTGCAATAACCAAGTGCCAATCGGGAACAACATTAATTCATTACATAGCACCACGTATACAAAGGGAAACTGCTTATTGCAAACAAAATTGGTGGCGCATATAAAAACTATATTCACATCGGAAGAACTGGTCATCGGAGATGCAAACATTATTAAGAACAACTGCAAGCTGGAGATGGAGCAGTGGGTTGTATTTTAGTGTCCCACTGTCAAAAAAGTCCTAAAGCAGATAAGATCCGTTGGTGCACCAGGGCCAATTGTCCTGCCAGACTCCTTATTTAAGGCAGATACTAACTTCTGGGCCAAGCAATTGACACTCCTCTATCAGACCACTTTTCTTTGTGAGAAAGTTCCTCCGTCATGGCAAGGAGCCCTGCTACACCCTATGCACAATAAAAGACATACAGGAGAAACAGCAAATTATAGGCTAAAATTCTTATTTAATATGAAAACAAACGCAAATGCCAGAATCCTAATACGAGTACTAGAGCAATGAGTAGAAAAGTAAAAGTTAATACCTTTTTACCAAACTGGGGTCAGATACAACAGTCACACTATCATATTTAGCCCACTATTCCACTCACCTTCTACAGCCACCCGTGTTTGCATGTTTGGTGGACTATTCGCCTGCGTTTGATGGCGTGGATCACCATATATTATGGAGGAAACTAGCCAACTGAGGCATTCCACAAGCACTACTGAAAGCTATCCTGGTATTACACACATGGGTGCGGATTCAATTAGGGACATGGAGATAAAGTCTGAAAAGATTTACACACCTAGGGGCGTCAAACCAAGTGCATATTGCCCCCCCAATATTGTTCAATCTGTACACAGTAGACTTGGGTAATGCAGTAAACAAAGAAAAGGCATTCCCACCAAGAATAGGCCAGTATATAATCTTGATCTTACAATATGCTGCTGATTTGGTGATTGTAGACTAAGCCAAAATATGCCTACAGCATGTCCGAGCAGAGCTCCGAATACACAGGTCCCATAAGATGGTGGCCACCATAAACAACACTAAAGTGATGGTTTTTGGAAAGCTTAAGAAAAGATCACAGATCTCGCTGATATTCGGTCTGAAAAAAGTCAAATTACACATTAGCTTACAACTACCTGGAGGTTTTGCTTACAGAATCAGATAAGCTGTTGACCCACTGAACATCAGTCAAGAATAAAGCCAGTAATCTCACCTTTGCACATTGTCACATAAATGCAATTGTATACAGTCCATCAGCAGAGGCTATCCTAAGATTATCCAAGACAAAACTGATTCCCACTATTTAAAATGGGCACCAAGCTTTAGCCACTAAAATGGATCAACACTTCATAAATTGCAGTGCATCACATACAGATATATCTTCAAGCTACCTCAATACACTCGACACGCCCAGTTACTGTACGAATTTGGTCTTTTTAGGCATGGTTTGTAAATCATCAATTATCAAATACCACTGTCGGGTAATTTAGGCCAAAGAGGGCTAGTTAAAGATGGACCTGCAAGAGATCTTTAAAGTACAAGAAAACAACTGGGTCGCATAGTTAGAAGTGGCTATATGCAATTTGCAATCAAAAAATGGGGGGAGGTAGAGGTTAGGAAAGGGTCCTGTTGGTTCAGCCACTTGATGAACTCATTGGCGATGGACTCGTCACCCTCAAAAATCAGTAGAACATCGTCAATGTATCTCTTCCAAAGTTGAATATGCTGGCGGTGTGGGTTGGTGCCTGACAGGATGTTGTGCTTTTCGAGGTGGTGCAAGTATAATCTCGCCACACTCTGGGCAAAGTACTGCCCATACTGGTCCAATGCTGTTGTCGGAACAAGATATCTTCAAAACGGAAGAAGTTTTCCATCAGGGCCCACTAGCAGGACTCTTAATACCAGATGTCTTGGTGTATGATAGGCCCATTCTTCTTCATAGAGGACCTCTTCAATGAAGTCCAGGGTCTCCTTGTGGGGTAGCCTGGTATTTAGGCTCTCCACATCCAACCCAATGAGGATACTGGTTGTTGAGACAAATTGTAGGTCTTGAAGAAGACAGAGTACTGCCTTGGTGTCTTGTAGGTACGTGCTTGTTCCTTGTATCAAAGTGTGTAAAAAGTTGTTCACGAATTTACAGAGTGGTTCCAGTATGGTCACTATGCTGGAAACGATGGGTCGTCCAGGCGGGTCTTCTAACGGCTTGTGTATCTTGGGTATAGTATTAAAATAGGGGGTAACCGGGTGGGTATTAGCCAAAAAAATCCCCTTCTTTTTCGGTAATCCAGTCGTGTGCTGTGACCTTTTCCACCATGCTGGCAATCTCTACCCATAGGCGTTCCGTTGGGTCATCTCTGATGCGGAGGTAGTTCCTCTCATCTGCCAGGAGTCTCATGCATTCTTTGCGGTAGGCCTCTGTGGTTTGAAGTACGATGGCTCCTCCTTTGTCCGCTGGTTTTACTGTGATTCTAGTGTCGTTGGCCAATTGTAGGATGGCTTGTTTGATTTTACTGGTGTTGTGGAACACTCTTATGGTCCTGGGGTCGATTTCACCTACTTCCTGGCCACCGTAAACAAAACCAAAGTGATGGTTTTTGGAAAACTTAAGAATAAATCACAGATCTCGCTGATATTTGGTCTGTAAAAAGTCAAATTACACCTAAGCTTACAACTACCTGGAAGTTTTGCTTACAGACTAGGATAAGCCTTTGACCCACTGAACATCAGTCAGAAGAAAGCCAGTAATCTCACCGTTGCACTTTGTCACATAAATTCAAATGTATGCAGTCCATCAGCAGAGGCTATCATAAGATTATCCAAGGCAAAACTGATTCCCACTATTTAAAATGGGCACCAAGCTTTACCCTCTAAAATGGAATCAACACTTCCTAAATTGCAGTGCATCACATGCAGATATATCTTCAAACTACCTCAATACACTCAACGCGCCCAGTTACTGTAAGAATTTGGTCTATTTAGACATGGTATGTAAGTCATCAATTATCAAATGCCACTGTCGGGTAATTTAGGCCAAAGAGGGCTCGGTGAAGATGGACCTGCAAGAGATCTTTAAAGTGCAAGAAAACAACTGGTTCGCATAGTTAGAAGTGGCTATACGCAATTTGGACCTGAATCCTAGAGTGCTTCAAAGTTCTGCTCTTTCTTTCTCGTCAGTAAAGCCAATTCTGAAGAGATAAATCGTGACTTTATCAAGGAAAGGGGACACTTAATGCTTGGAGAACGACAACCAGTTTGAGCTACTTTTAATGTCATTTGATATCCTTTGCGTGCAATTCTGCCTCAAAAAATCTTTAACAATGATATGCAGGAATAATATCCTGAAGGCAAAATTCCTGATTCTACCCATCCAGGAAGTTAGATCAAACTGGAGAAGTAGCATTAGGCCCCCTCATAAATTCAAATTCTGCAACTACAATAATGAATCCTTTATTCATCTGCTGTACAGCTGCGTGGAACTGGGGCCTACTCTCCGCATTGTATTGAAACCATTGTTTTTGCAAAAACTGCATACACACGTGTAAGGAGACACATTCATTTTTATGTAAATCCGGACATTACAGTCATAGTGTGATTTGGGAAATTCATCAGACCCCTTAGGGGTAAGCTGAAAGCCTGGAACCAGCGTAATCAGATGAAATAAATCCAAGTCTCAAGGCATTAAAGCAACCGGACTGAGCTCTGCAATCACCTGTAACCATGTATAAAGCCTGCAAGAAGTCCGTAATCACTCCGCAGAGATTAATTTAGGTATTGACATGTGACGACAGATGGATATGTTGGATCCAGGAAAAAAATGTGAATTTTACAAGTTTATTTTTAAGGAGGAATTTTATAGTTTTAAGCTAATGTATTTTATGGTTACATTTTTGTAATGATTTTAATTAGTTATATACGAATAAAATGTATTCATTCTATTATATTAGCACCTTTTTCCCCTGATCTAAATTCAGCAATTCAAAGAGCCCAAGATACGTTTGTTGTTAGAAGGGTTTTTATTTGTTACATCCAAGCTAATGTGTTCTGTAAGACAGGGTAGTTCTTTCTGTTTTGAACAACCGCACATGGGCAATGTAACTGTCAAGGTAGGTGTTGCCTGTTGGATTTATTCAGTGAATATTATAGTTTTCTTCCGGCTTATAAGACATTGCACGGCAGACCATTGGATTGCTTACAACAGAAGAAACCATCATCCTTAGAATTTATTAGTGGGGGGCGTGAGGGCAGAAGTGCTCTGCTATCGGGCCAGCATATTGTCCGTTTCCCGGCGCCGTTCTGGGATGCTTAGGCGCCATCCAAGTGTCGGACTGCAAGCTGCACCTGACTGTTCCCCCAAGTCCCAATAACTGGGGGCATTTTCGGCGGAAAACCGAAGAAAATGGAACTCCGGCTTTTGGCGGCAAGATGGCTTCTGCCCGCTCCTGACTGCAGGCCCTGAGAGACGGACCCTGCGACAGGCATCGCCGGCAGTGACGAGAACCAGCACGCCACTACAACCGCTTCTGCAGCTGGTTCACTACAACACGGACCCGCGGTGCAAATTACAACCTGCAGTGATGGTGAGCCGACAGAGTACAAGAGTGTCCCTCTTATTGGCGATGTCGGGACCTAAAATGGCGCCTAGGTCCCAAAATGAATGGCGCTACTGAGATCGTGACCCAGGGGCCCTTCACGGACACCTCACATTAGCAAGACTAAGGTGAGCACCCGGATTCCTTGCAACGGGTGGAAGGGAAGCCGACAATCATCCTCGGTTCCACAGATTACGGGACTGCTTTTTCCTCTGGGTTGCCTGGACATAAGATGGCGTCTGAGACCCACAGCGAACGGTGCTGTCGAGATCGTGACTCAGGAGCCCTTCATGGACACTCCACATAAGCGAGACTGAGGTGAGCAACTGAAATGCTCGCCACAGGTGGAACGACCATGGTGAACCCACCCCCCCACCCCTCTTAATGCAGTGAGACCCGAACACACCTAAGATGGATGCTGCCTGACTCTAACTTGGCGGCGCTGTAATCCCTGCTGCTCCTGCATCAGTCTGCATACTCAGCCAAAGGTGTGACACACAAAAGGACTGTCAGCTCACCAGGGACCCCCGCAAGGCCCTACCCACCGACACCAACACGCGCTGTACCTTACATCCCCCCAAGACCTGTAGGGAGGCGAACTGGACGCTGAGAGAACCGGAGCAGGGGCTCTCCCTCCTTCCCCCTCCCCCCACCCCCTTCGGTGGTCCATTGACCCATTATTATCCAGTACCTGGCCAAACGGGCACCAGCCTTCCACCGGACCCCCTGGTCCAACGGCAGGACGTCTCAACAGCAGGCCTCACGCCCCACAGTCCTCAGCGACGCTTGCGATACGGGAGACCCGCATAGTCGCCACAATGGGGAAACCAAGAGCATCCCAGCAAACCACGGTGCCCGAGACCGCCCCCGAAAACATGCCCAACACCAGGACATGGGCTGCATCTACTGCACCACAGCCTGACCCATCAATCTCAGACAAGCTGGATCAAGTATTGACAGCCATCGAACACTCTAGGATCTCCATGGAGAAGCGCCTGGGCACCCTCGCGACGGATATCAGCCTTATACGGGACGATCACCGTAAACTCGCCGATAAAGTGAAGGAGGGGGAGAAGGAACTAGCCGAGCTGCAACCCACCGTCAAGGTACACCAAAAGACACTGCAAGACGTCCTGAGCTGACAGTCCACCATAGAGGAACACACGGATGACTTGGAAGGGCGTTCGCGACGCTGCAACATTCGCCTGCTGGGTCTTCCGGAGGGAATTGAAGGCACAGACCCGCTGGAATACATAGAAACATGGGTGAAATCCTTCACCCCCGCGACGAACAGGACGGCATTCTTCTCCATTGAACGTGCCCACAGAGTACCAGCTCGCAAACCACCACCAGGAGCACCCCCCAGTCCGATGCTGGCGAAATTCTTACAGTTCCGAGACCGGGATGCGGTGCTTCGAGCAGCCAGACAAACAGGCCCGCTGCATGTGGAAAACAAACAGATAATGATGTTCTCGGACTACGCACGAGCGGTGCAACAGCAAAGATCATCGTTCCTGGAAGTAAAAAGTCGACTGCGCACTAACAAAATACAGTACTCCCTCCTCTTCCCAGCCCGCCTCAAAATACTCTATAATGGCTCAGCTACCTTTTTCACGAGTGCAGAAGAAGCACACGAATGGGCGGACCACCACTGCGCGCAACAATCCAGAACTGAATCCGCACGAGGCCCGACCCTCAAATCACCACGCGCCAGGAGACGCACTGCGAAGCAGCAACACAGCTGAGTAAAGGCAATGGCCGGGACAGGCACCCAAGACTCCCCGGACCTAGAACAAATCATGAGACGAGAGGTCTTACAAGCGGTAATTTACCTACAAGCCTCCCCATGCAGAGGACATAGATCGAGCCCCACACCTCTTCTCATCAGAAGGGGAGGACGATAGCGATGGAACATTTTGGACTCAGTTACACCCCCATGGTCACCCCCCAGACAGCTGATATCATGATGGATGGACAAATGAACTCCCACCTGGTATGAGATGATCTCACCGTAAACCCTAAATGATCTACGGAACCTGAACTTACTTCTTGAACACACGTGACATAGACATGATTCAGCATGCCCCAGACGACGCTCCGTGATCCAACTAAGGCCCGATCGGCGAAATGCCTCGCTTACACGTACTGCCACCCCCATTGTATATTGTTGTACTCTCCCTTTTAGAGAGAGTAGGTTTGGACGTATCGCTGACAGCGATGGGTCCTAAGCATTGGGAAAATTTCCTGACCCCAGTTTTCGCAGTTTCCTACCCTTGTTCAGAATCACCCCACCCCCTCATGGAACCTCACACAACAGGGTACCTGAGACACATCTATGGGAGGCAGATGGTATTATGTGTGCCCCTCACACCACAGGGGACTCATTGGTCGCCAGGCTCCAGTAGGCACAATCCATTCACACGAGAACTGACAATATCACATGGCTATAACAACACAGAATGCTGACATCAGCATCCTAACGCTTAACGTCCGAGGCCTTCATACACCACGCAAGCGATATGCCGTATACTCATATGCAAAGCGCCAAAATGCTCGGATCGCGTTTTTACAAGAGACGCATCTTACTAACACCGAGATAAGCAAGCTACAGTCCTAATGACGAGGTACTATATGTGCCACATCATATTCTGCTTAAGCACGGCGTGCGCTGATTTGGGTGCGACCAGGGACCCCCTTTCAGGAACTTCGAAGGGTGGTAGACAAAGAAGGTAGACATGCCCGATTAGAGGGCCTCCTCGACGGACACTCGGTACTACTGGGTAGTATATACGCCCCGAACGTAGAACAGGACAAGTTCTGGGATCGCCTCACTGGGGTACTCGCCCAATTTGCCTCCATACCATGGATTTTAGGGGGTGATTACAATTGCACACTAGACCTAACTTTGGACCGCTCCCACGCCTCACCCACACACTCCGCCACCCAGAAACAAACCGAACGATTCAGGGCCTGGGTCACACAATGGGCGCTCACTGACACATGGAGAATGCAACATCCAGAGACTAGGCTGTATTCGTTCCACTCCATCCCACATAACCTCAGAGTCTGACTAGACAGATTCTTATGCTCCGCGGCGAATCTGCCCAAAGTGCAACACACAGACTAGAGCGGTAGGATTATTTCTGACCATGACGCCCACATTCTGCGATTAAATTGGAGACCCCCACACCCCCCAGTTCCCACATGGCGCCTCCCACGGGACTGCCTAGCAGATCCAGTCTTCAAACATGACCAGGGGCAAAGTATACAAGACTACTTCACTAACAACGCAGGGACAGCATCCTCCACATTAGTAGAGTGGGACACATTTAAAGTGGTGGCACGGGGAGAATGTATTAAGCAAATAGTGGGGGTAAAACGGACCCTAGAACAGGCACTCACCAAGGCCGAAAAGCAACTCGCCACCGCTACTAAACAGGACGACTTATCGGAAGAGGCGGCGACACAGATCGCCAAGGTGTAGACGGAATATCTAACGGCCTGCGTCGACCTCCGCCGATACAATCTCAGGACGTATACAACCCGAATGCACAAGGAACGAGATAAAACAAGCACCTTATTGGCATGGTTGGCTAAAGAAGACAGCGACATGAAACCCATAACCGAAGTGATAGACTCCCACGGCAACCTAGTTCGGTCCCAAGATCAGATCCTTTCAGCATTCCACCAACACTATTCGGAGGTTTACAGTTACCCAACCCCGATCGAGAAGGACATAATAGATCATTTTCTCGATCCCCTGACGATCCCTAAGATTACAAAAGAAGATAGTACGTCATTAGAGGCGGTGATACAACCCGCGGATATTACCCTTGCCTTACACAACTCAGCTCGTAACAAAGCACCGGGGCTAGACTGACTCCCCTTAGAATACTACACAACCTTCTCCCCCTTATTGGTCCCTCGATTGGTGGCGATGATCACCACAGCATTGGATAAAGGGGAGCTGCCGAGATTCCTCCGGGAATCGGGTATTGTGACCTTCCTGAAACCCAACCGCGACCTACAACTGATGGCATCCTACCGCCCCATCACGCTCCTATCCACCGATTGCAAGATCTTGGGGAAGATATTAGCGGATAGATGCACACAAATCATACGACCCCTGGTACATCCTGATCAGTGTGGTTTTGTCCCGGGCAGAAACACATCCCAGAACATACGCCGACTTTTCCATGTCAAAGATGAAGTGGGTGACACTTACCCCGGAGCGGCCTGCCTTATCGTAGAACTCGCAAAGGCCTTTTACACCCTCCTGGCAGTATCTTTTCTCGGTCCAACAGCGAATAGGACTTGACCCCACCCTCTTGGCGTATACACAACTCTTATACACCAAACTCACCTCGCGTGTTCGTATAGGGCGATACATTTCGCCTGAATTCGCGGTGCAGAGAGGCACGAGGCAGGGCTGCCCGCTCTCTGCTCTTCGCCGTCGCGGTAGAACAACTGGCCATACGGTTGCGACGAGTGGGAGAACAATGGGGCATTCCCATAGCAGATGCCGTGCACAGTGTTTCTATGTATGCCGATGACCTTCTAATATATATCAGAGACATCAACGAGGATTTAACACCCATCTGGGTAACGCTGACCGAATTTGCGGAGGTCTCCGGGCTACAAGTAAATTGGGATAAATCTACATTGTACCCGCTACACCCGAACCTTCCCCCCCGGGTTGTCAGGCTAGGCGATCAGAACATAACCTGGAGCGCAGATGCCCCCCGATACCTCGGGGTTCGTCTCTATCACACCCCGACCGACATCTAAGAAGGCAATCACCGTAGGGAATTGGCTGGCATCATCCATCAGATCCTCGGTAGGATTCTGGAGAAACCTCCCATTAGCCCCGATTGGCCGGGTGGCTACGGCCGGGTGGCTATCGCCAAAATGATATTAGTTCCGCGGCTACTATACTACTTCACGAATCTACCAATAATCCCGCCCAGAACCTTCTTCCGAGACTTAGACGCACTCCTCAGTTCACTGATATGGGGAACAAACAGACATAGGATAGCACTAACGAAGCTACAACTACCCACCACACAGGGAGGACGGGCTGCCCCATCCATCGAATCCTATTTCCTAGCCGCTCAATTGCAGTGGCTCTCCTACTGGATGGCAAGCAGACATATAGGATATAGGGGAGACATACACCGCGACGTATCCCCTACAAGTAACAGTGGCACGCAAGTGCATGGAAAGGATACACCGTATGTCGTTAGGGAAACCCCCATACTCACCCCCCCCCTCTTTTTCCACTGGTTGGATGGCCCAAACACGAAAACTACAACACATCTAACATGTTACATACATGGACAGACTGCAGCAACACTGAGATGGAGTTGGAGTCGCTATTTGAAGATGGACAATTTAGGCCATTCCAACGACTTATAGATGACCATGATCTCCCCCCTGGCCAGTTTCTACTCCACTGCCAACTCCTCGCAAACTATCGACAGTACCATAACCTCTCGACAGGGGAACCAGCTACTCACCCGTTCATACACACAATTTTACATATGGGAGTGGGACGACACCTGGTCACATGGCTCTATAAAGCCATCAGGGACTCATGAACAGGCCACTAGAGACCCTGCGGGCCACCTGGGAAGACGAACTAGGACGCTTTCTACATGAGAAAGAATGGGAGAGGGCTCTCGAACACCCCAAGTAGGTGTCTCAAAATGCGCGTTTCAAAAATATACAATTCTACATCCTGCACAGAGTGTAATTGACACTAGCGCGCCTCCAACGATTTTACCCCGACACCCAGTTTCTATGTCCCAGATGCCACTTACAAGCAGCAGATTTTTACCATATGTTCTGGAGCTGCCCCACACTACAACCATATTAGCAACACATTCATAAGTCACTCGGGGATCTTACCGGGCTCACATATCTGAACACTTGGGAAGCCTGGGCACTGGGTATCTTTCGGAAGCGGAAACAACACAAAGTGCCCCTCAGATTTACCTCGTTGGCCATTTTACTAGCCAAACAAACATAGCCATGCACTGGCGGTCCCCCACAGGCCCTCCGATCGCAGCATGGGTGGGGGCGGTACACAAATGGGCAACGGCGGAGGAAGAAACATTACGAGAGGAAGAGGTGAAAGGGATGCTTAAACACCCCATATCATTGGAATGGGCTATTCTACTGAATCAATTCAAACAACCACTACCCCATGACGACCCAGAGGAGGACCCCCACACACCACGGGACACACAATCGCAAGTACAGACCACAAACATGTGCACCAGATCCCCTCCCGCAGCGCACTCCTAAAGTCGTTTGTTATTAGTACCACGCAATATGCCCCAATCGAAGGCCGGATCCCGGAGCTAGAACGACCACAGTTCCCCCCCTCGCCCCTGGAAACACGCGGAATTACCATCAATCCGGGCACATCTCCTTTGCATCGCAACTGCAACATGCCATTGCCTGGTTGGACGTAGATCCCTCTTGGGAGAGGTCCCTGCTGGCCGGTACGTACGGAGACCGACAGCTCTGGACTTTACTGTGGCGGGCTGGGAGGCTGGATCCGCCTCTGGTGAGGCTTGGGGCTGCAATTTGGAATTGGTACGTAAAATTATTCAAGATAGACCGTTTGCCCCGGAGGCAGACCTCTGGCAGTTGTCGCCCTTTGCGCAGATTGAACAAGTAATGTCAACGGAGGCGTGGAAGTCAGGGGGCTGCCTGATGTTGGCCGACCTGTACCCAGATGATAAATTTATCACGTATCAGGAGGCAGTGACCGCCTTTGAGCTGGGAGCGGGGCAGTTTCTGCAATATGCAAAAATAGCGGCAACAGCACGGTGATTGTGGCCTATGTTTCCGGAGGCCCCGGGGCACACCCGGACCCTGGTCACTATGATAGCCATGGCGGGAGGGCGAAAATGTGTGACTCGCCTCTATAAGGCGTTATGGGATGATAAAAAGACCGGCCCCCTAAAAATAGAAGAAAGATGATAGCAGGTGTGTCCACAGGAGCTTACGCCGCAAGACTGGGTGCTCATCCACAAAAGTGTGCGGAAGGTGGCAGTGAGCAATCGCTTTAAGCAAATCTAGTACAACATAATACATATGACGTACCTATCCCCTACAAGGTTGCACGCTATTGATGGCTCCAGAGACCCCCAATGTCCCAGGTGTCGTTATGATCCAGCAGATTTTCTGCATATGGTCTGGACATGCCCATCGATGCAGACGTACTGGGGGCGGTTATTGAAGAACTGACCCGGATAACCGGATGGTCAATTGCATTGGATCGCAGTGTATGTCTACTGGGCTTGATTCCACGAGACCCGAAACGCAAGATAAGCAGGCGGTTTCTGGTCCTGGGGCTCATTATAGCCAAAAGGCGTATAGCAATCCACTGGTTAACACAGCCTGGACCGCTATTGGCAAGGTGGAGGTCAGATTTACGGGAATGGGCCCTAGCCGAGGAGGGGCACATACGGAGCACCAGGAGGGACCCTAAATTGCCTGAGGTGCTACTAGCTTGAGGGGCAATGCTGCAGGAAATAACGGGACAGGCCTCCCAAGCCACTATATCCAGTACAGCTGGGATGTCCATTGGAGTGGGGGAGACCCCAGGTCAGGGGTGGGAGATTGAAGGTGGCCCCGTATGAGTATTTAGATGCATAGACCCTGAGTTACGTTGACCCGGCAGGGGGGTGATGGCTGGGGGGGGGCAGTTGGGTTGGGGGGAAGTGGTTGGGAGGTGGGAGGGGGGAATTTTCTAAAGTTGGTTTGGATAAAGCGAACCCACTGAGACATCGATTGTAAAACATTGCAGATAATGGACTCTCCAAGGTGTGAACTCACACACTGTTGCTCTTCGATATCTTTTCTGTGCGGTTCCTCGCCTCTGCGGAGGTGGACTAACGGTGGAACTGTTGATTGAGAAGTGTGAGGCAAGATTGATGACGACCTAATAATAGGATTATGGATGATGCAACAACCTGAACATTTCCAGATGCCACGTGTTGGATTCGTCCATTGGTAACTTTTAGACATCTGTCTCACGGCTTATTATTCTGGAGCCTCTTTGATGAAGCTGTTGATATTGCAATGGTTTGCAGTATACTAATGATGACGGAAGTTGTACAATTTGAGGAAATCAATAAAGTTTGTTAAAAAAAAAAAAAATCAATCCGGGCACATGCCACCCTCAGGCCTCATTCGACACCTGTACCCAGAACTCCATGACCACTTCCCCAGTTTTGCACCCCAGTTATATTTAGAAATTCTATGTCGAAAGACCTCAATTGTGGCAGGAAACCTGACTAATTACTATGTGAATAGCAATGCATTATGGTATAACTACGAGAAATGTGATCTGACAAACCGTATTTTGATGCACAATGTCACTGTAAATTCAAAATGCTAATAAAAATGTTTGAAAAAAAATCCTTAGAATTGATTAGTAATATTTCTAAAATAGACATGTGCATGATGGCGACATGGTTGGTGACTCGTACGTCCATAAACATAACTGTGCGTATATTCTTGCTAAACATGAAGCAATAATGGACCAGACTAGTTTAAAGACTTTGCTAACACTCATTTTTCACCCCTTCCTCCATATTAGAGTAGTGCATCCCTGAAACTATGCACATCTTGTAAATATAGAACAAAAAATAGTTTTCATGAGACAAAAAAGCAATGTTATTTACCTTTAACAGTTACCAGATTTTGATTTTCTTATAGTACATTGACTTTCTCACATATTACACAATGTCAAAAATACAATCTGAAGGTGCCTTCCATTGTTTGGGGCATTATGATTCTTTTTGATCGACATTGTCATCAGTAACTCTGACCATGCTTATGGAAGATGGCTAAATGTTTATTTTCCAGTAAACATCTATTAGATGTTCGGATACTGCACAGTATGTTACTCTCTAAGTGCTTAAAAGCTGCAAAACTATGTTGCAAGCATGTGTCTCTCTTTTCAGACTCTGTTATAAATTCCTAAATCGGGTAGCATTTAACATATTAGTTCAAACAAAGGATACAAGTGTTTACTTTCACAATGCGTAATTTGAATTCAGATGTTGGGGTCCAGTAGAAATCTGTAATGCTTAACAAAACTGGTGTTATCACTATAAAACACATAACATGGGTTGTACATGAGGTAGCATATTAAAATCGATTTGTGGATTTTTTTTAGGCTGCGCAGCACTGCCAGAAACAGTCTACCGAGCTGTTCCAGTGTATGTATTTTAAAGAAAAAGATCCCAGCACGGACCCACGCTGTTTGGCTGACGCCATAATTTACTCCATTCGAACCAATGGGGTGCTCCTGTATGTTCCGAGGTAAATCAAAAAAGGCTTTGTGGTTTGATTGTGCTGATACCTAGATGTCCATAATGGAGATTTTCTGACCGTCACATGCACGCATATCTTATCTTATTGTTCAGGAACAATTGAAAAATGTGTGATCTATTAGCTTTTATTTTGTTAGTAGGTGCTACTTAAACATCTCTATAGGCAGGAAACTTGTAAATTGTGTAATGGCCATTGTTTTGATAGCCACTTCAGATCCTTTAACTCTCCATGCATAAAGCACCCCCAAACTATGGTAGTATCGTGGCCTCTCATATATTGCCTTTCTGTCACATATGAGCATGGAAACTGACATTTGATTGCCATATGAATGTCATTGAGAATCATAATTCATTAGTCCCAGAATTTATAGGAATGAGCATCTGGAATTTGCTGCCTCTTCCCTGTACTACCTTGAGAGAAAACATTTGTCATTGAAATTTACATAGTAGCAGTGACGTGTCGCCTTATATTTGTCCCATTGGTTAATACTATTGATGAAGAGGGAAAGCCCACTTCTTCGCATTACAGAAATTGCTCTGCATAATTATTCATAAAGAATCACCACATTAAGTGTCATGGATTTTTTTCTAACCAAATCTCTAATTTCTTCTTCAAAAATAATAACATGCCTTTTCTTTATTAACAGTAGTAAGGAAGGTGAATCAATATTGTTTTTTAATTCTATGAAAACTATAGTGGTTAATTATTGGTTTGTAGGTTAAATAAAAATCTTGTTTTATTGCTATTCTTGTCTAACAAGAACCTTACACATTGAGTGGCGAAAACTATGTTAACTACATCCCATTAATACCCTCTGATGCCTTTCTTAAGGCAGGAAGTAAAGTAGGCCATTTGACTGGTTACCCGCCAGTTTTAAATTTATCTTAGAGACCCCTACCTCCTTGGCTGGGATCGTAGTGATGAGCTTGCATCCACTGGTACCAGGATGATCGCTGTTGGATGCTAAGTGGACTGCTATCTTTTTTTCGCCTGCACCTTGCTATCTTTTTCTTTTAAGCAACAAGCCCCCGAAGCAGGGCTTTGCTACTGAAAAGCAAAATATAGATTTTCTTCATGCACCAAGAGTTTTTTCCCTGCTGCACTTTAAGGATTTTTTCCTCCTGGTATGGTAGATTGGGGCTACAGGCAGTTTGACCCAACGATCAAATGGTGAATGCACCACCAGTCAAGGTTTTTTTTTTTTTAACTCAATTTATTTGGTATTTTGTAACAAAAGGCACTCATTAGCAGCTCAACAATGAAGATGCAGTACATATTAGCAAGTATATACTTTATGGGGGTAGTGCCCAGCTGGGCGGGCCCTTTCTCATGCTCCCTCCGGGACATTAGCTGCTATAATATTGTCCCATTATCAATTTTGGGTTGTAGCTCCATCCTCCTGCCATGGGCCACAAATCGGACAACCGCGCACAGAGAATTGCGGTACAGCCTGCAGACAATTGCGGGTTATGTAGACTGCCTCTTCTGCACACATACACAAGTCCATGTTCCAGGACTATTCCACCACCGACGGCAGTGTATCTGACCCCCACAATTTTATTAGCCCTCTTTCCACCATTAGGACTATATTACTGAATAGTAACAGGTATCTAGGTGTCGTTTGGTCATCCTCAGTTTACGTAGTATAGGTTCCCAGAAAGGTGTGAGACGTAGTCATGCCCATACAGTATGAAGCAGTGTTCCCAGGAGATTGCAACCTAGTAGGCACCTGTCATTCTCTGCTTTTCCCATTTTTACGAGTCTGGTTCTTATATAGTATGTCCGGTATTGGATTTTAAGATGCACCAGCTGAAAGCAAGATTGTATGGCCACTTTTCTCAGGTATTGACCTGCATCTTCACAGTCCGTGTCGTCTAGACCTCCAGGTCCTGTTCCCATTTTTCCATAATATGTGTTAGGGGATGTTCAGAGTTGTTGAGGAGTGTGTGGTAGACCTGTGAAATCGTGTTTCAGTGGAGGGGGGTGGCCATCAACACCCTATATTCGAGAGGGTATTCCTCAGCCAGATTAGACAGGTTTAGTTTGTACCTAGGTAGTGAGTGTTTCAACTGAATATATATTTGAAATACTGGGTTCCTACATAGGGATTGCATATTTGTATGGGGCCCCATACATCTCCGAGTATGGAGATGCGAATTGTACACTTCACCCATGAAAACCCACCAGTTTGCCCACCTCGTGGAGGACAGTGAGTTCCACAGTGGCGTCTCTAGTGTACTGTTACCCCTCCAGCCCTGGCTGTTGTTGCCCTGTGCCATATCTTGACCACTGTGTTCGTGTGGGAGTCCCTCCAGTTTCTGTTACTCTCCCACCCCCCTCCCCCACCCTCATATTGGGCCTTTAGGTAACTCCTTGGTGTGAGTGTCCAAATGCCCGCCATCACTCATGGTTCCTATTGCGTTGGGAACACCCAGTTCCTTATCTCGATCAGTTGTGATGCCCAGTAGTACTACTGCAGATGTCGGAGTGCTATACCTCCTTCATAGGGGCTACGTGTAAGGGTTTTGAGTGCTATCCTAGGTGGTCCATCATTCCACAGGAGTGACCTTGTAGCCGTGTCTACCCCTGCGAAAAAGCCATACTGCACCTCAAATGGTGTGTTTTGTAACACATACAGATATTTCAGGAGAGTGATCATTTTATAAAGTGCTGCCCACTCCAGTATCGACAATGGGAGTTTCCTCCAGCGTTCGACATTGACTGGTATTCATCAAGAATTCTGCCCAAGTTCCTTTGCATGAACTCTTTTGTATATTTGGGAACATGTATACCTGGTACGTGTCTATTGTATTGGGAAGTCCCACTTATTTTTCCTAATTGAAGCACACCCTGGAATATGTTAGGAATATTCAGAGGATGTCAAGAATTCTAAGTACAGATTGTGTGGGGGTCTCCTAGAGAGAGAAGGATATCATTGTGGAGAGGGATATGACATCTTCCCAGTCCGGGTCCAGCTTAGACACCTCCCCCCCCACTCCCCCCCCTCCCCCACCCCCCCCCCCCGCCCCAACCCCTCCATCTGTGGGTCACAGCGAATCCAGTAGGCTAATGGCTTGATTGCTAGAACAAACAAGGGACACCGCGCTGTCCCTTGATTCAGGTGGAAGATATGCTCAAGTGTCCCACTGTCCCTCACTCTCGCAATGGGATCTTTGTATAGCAACAGGACCCAAGGCATTAACTCTGGTCCAAATCTCAGTCTGCGAAGGATTGCCATCAGAGATGGCCATTCGAGCAAATCGAATGCCTTTTTGCCATCTAAAGAGAGTATCACAGCGTGCTGCCTTAGCCAGAGGCCTTTTAGGAGACACCGTGCAGGTGGCAAAAATTGAGCCTTGTTGATCTATGGGGCATAAAACCAAACTCGTCTGGAGCTAGGAGTTTGTTGACAACCTCATAGAGTCAAGTGGACAACATTTCGACCAGGATTTTCATCTCAATGGTCAGTAGAAAGATAGGCCTGTAGGCTGCGCAGTACTCCACCAGTTTACTTTCTTTGTGTATGAGAACAATATTGGCAGTGCGGAAATCTTCTGGGCGGCCTCCTAAAACATCAGTGGGAGCGGTTCACAAAGATGCAGAATTATGCACTTAAAAAAGTCAGGTGGCAGTCCTGTCACTTTTAAGTTGTGTGATGGCCATTGCCACCTTCAGTTGTCCACTGTCCTCCACGGGGGATGACAGAATGACAGAGAGCAGCAGATTCCCGTAAATCGAGTCATCTGGTCGGTGGACCATTTGCCCATTGTGCAGGACAGATTGCTAAGGTACTCCACAAAGGTCCCAGCAATATCTGTGGTGATGTGGATTAACAACCCCCGGCAGTACGCATGCTCCACACCCACCTCTGTCCTGTTTCTCTATGCGCCAGCCATGCAGGAGTTTACCTGTCTTCAGTGGCGGCACTTCTGCTAAGGCGGCTGACCGTCGCCCCACGGCTTTTAAGAAGTGTGAGGAAAGGAAAAATAAAATGATAATAACTTATTATCATTTTATTATTTCCAGCTGCTTTGCGGGCGGGTGGGGCTGCTATGCTCTCAGAGCAGTACAGGGGAGGAGTGATTTGCATGTTCTCCATGCAGGCTGCATTAGAACCTGCATAGAGAAGTTGCCCAGGCCCTGATTCCTTAACTGAGCGCCGAACCACGGCGCTCAGACCAATCATAACTCTGCATTGTGATTGGTCAGGGGAGCCTGGGTGTGCTTCCTGGTTGCTGTTCGGCCCGAGTCCCACAGAAGAGAGATGGTAAGGGAAGTGGTTTTTTTTCTTCTTTTTACATTCCCCTTCCTCCTCCCGCAACTCCCTTTACCCCCCAAACGCCACCCCCCATCCGTGCCGGCCGCCAATGCCCATCTTACTGCCAACTTCATACAGTTTGTGTTGGTGGACTCGAAATTGCACCCTTTCGTAGTCTTCCGCGAGCTGTCTATATTCCGATCTGTCAATAGCTATTGTATGCAAATTTTTGCCCTTGGGTGACTTAGATATTCGGCTTCCCATTTCGTGAGTCGCTGTTCAATGTCATGCATCGCTCTAGGTTTCTTTTCATGTCTCCCGGCGGAGGCAGCAATCTGCTTTCCCTTGTGAACCACCCTGCAGGCCTCCCACAGTGTCACAGGTGAGTTATTGACCCTGTATTTTCCATGAAGTGGTGTTGTGGTGATGAAATGTTGCCTTTTAGCTTCCCCAGTGTGAAATTCCCAGGAGTACAGTCTCCAGTCCAGCATTCCCCAGGGTGTGCTTGTTACCAGTCTGGCCGTTCGAGGCGAGCATTCCAAGATACCCCTCAACAGGAACTCGGTATCCCTAAATCTCGACTCGTGCATCGCTGGCACAAACAGATAGTCAAGTCTGGAACAGGAACGGAGGCCCCCAGCAACATATGAATATTGCCATTTCCCCAGATGGGTTGCATGTCAGATGTCCACCAGCCCCAGCTCTCTAATGAATTAGAGTAGTCTTGTCTTCTCTACCTGTTTGGGAGGTCTTGGAGAATCTGTCCAGCTGTGTGTTCATTGTGGGATTAAAGTCATGCCCAAAGCCATCAGTGCATCGGGGGCCTGTATAAGCCATTTCCACACTTTCTGCATCATCTGGGTTTGTAGGCCTAGGGGAGGTGGGGGGGTAGTGAGGATGGGGGTGGGGGGTTTAGTAGATTGACGCTACCAATATTTTCTCTCCATTCCATTTTCCCAGTATTGCGGCATAGCAACCCCTGGGGTCAAGCCATGTACGTGTGATGGTAAGGGGTATGGATTTGCTTGCCAGCATACCCACTCCTCAGGAACCTGTTGTAAGGCCTGAATGGTCTAGGACCTTGTATTTAGCCCTAGCCAGGAACCCAAAATTATTACCCACCAAGTGTGTTTCTTATGCCAGTAATTGGTCTAGCTCCTGCCTTGCCAGCTACCTTACGTCCACACCCTGTTTTACCTTGTTACCCATGTAATTGACATTTGAGCTGAAGACCCGAAGGCATATTTTATCATGATGTACAATGATGTTGGTGTAGGTGACCCTAGTCTGTCTCATCATCTAACCCATACCCCCGTCCCCTCTTTCCCACCACCATTAATGCATCTGGAGCTCCAACCCTTTCACCATACCCAAAGCCCACCCTCAGCCCCACACCCTACTAACTTATGCCGTGGGTCTAAAACACCCCACCACCCCAATCCTTGAGGTGTCTGTCGCCCCAACAAAAAGCATTAGCACATCACACTAACAGAAAAAATACCAGATCTAACGTTGCTGGTCTCTTTTCTACTGGGCTGTAGAGGTGTGTGACTATGGCGCAAGATTTCTTGCCTTCCTGTGATTCCTATCTGCAACCGGCTCCATTTGTTTAATATTCCTGGCACATACTCTGTCAGTCTTGTAACTCGTGGATGTCAGCAGCTCCATCCTGCGTCTGATCTGTCTCCTACGCATGTGCCTCCTAGGGGAGGCCGAGATGTGGGGCCTCGTGTTTCAGCTCTGGCCTTCACTAGTGGGTCTGTGGATTTCTTTTGTCAGACTGGCTTGCAGCGATTTCCATACCTCTTTCGGTGTTATGAAGATCAGAAGACCATCATGTATTGGATGTTACGCTTGCGCAGTTCCATTTTCACTTTATCAAAGTGGCAGGCCACTCGAAGGACGCATCTCGGTCTTTATAGTTCAGCACCCTAGTGAATAGTGGTCTATGCCTCGCCCCGGGTCTTGGTGGTGCTCCAGGAACACGTTGCGCTCACTCAGTCACAAAGTATGAGGAGAGATCTGACGGTCTGATCACAAATTTGATGAATTGCTCTTCAAAGTGTTCAAACACATGCCCCTTAACGTTTTTCTGCAGGCCTCCTGAGGTACATTGTTGCTACTGGATCGACCCTCTGCGTCCTCTGTCCTGCTGTGCAAGCGTTGGGTTTCCATTGCGAGTCGGCGCACCTCAGTCTTTGAGGGTAGCTATGTGTTCGAGGCATGTGGGCTGCTGAATTCATATCTGTGCATAGATCGCCGCCTAGTGTTGGGTCCGGATGTTTGCACGTTGTTGTCCTGGAAGAGTCTTCGAAGTATCCTTGGATAGGTGACTCCTCCCCTGGACTACAGTGCGCATGGGCATCCTCTCCATCCTCAGATTGTTTTTTTCCGCCATTGGGTTCGGATGTGCTATCTTAGCTCAAGTTAGGAAAATATTTTTTCGAGGCCAAAAGGCCTTTAGTTTGCGTCGGTACTGTTTATCGATCGGGTTTCGATACAATCCTGTTAGTTTACTAACTTTCAGCACCGACTTTTTTCGCATTTACCTGTCCATCGACTACTTCGACGATGGAATCGAGGACGCCATTCAAAAGGTGTCCGGTATGCAATGCGAAGTACCCACACATCGACGTCCATCCGGTGTGCAACAAATGCCTTTCGCCGGACCACGACGAATCGACATGCATGGCCTGTGCCCGGTTCCGTTCCAAGAAGACTCTGCGGAATCGACGAGCGGCGAGACTCGAGGCGCAGCACGCGGCACCGGCCCCAACAGACATCTTCGACGAGGCCGAAGACGTCGAGGAATTAGAAGTCTTGCCCTCCAGTCCCGTTTCCGAACACGAACCCGGATCGGACGAGGTAGACGAGTCACTCTTCCACAGAGGTGAAGACGACACCGAGGTAGGAGACGACGAGGAGGCCTTAGGGGCCGAAGAAAGTAGCTCCAATGATGAACAAGGCCTACCTGTTCAAACCGTTCAAACACCAGTGCCACAGCCTATGGCTCCGGTCGAGGGATCGCCTTCGGGCCTTACCCGAGACCCATCCCGCAGTTCTTCGGCCCCGCCCTCGGGCCCGGCCTCGGACGTTCAGCGGCAGCCATTACTACATAAACAGGCTGGTTTCCCTACCACAAAACCGAAACCGAAAGCTGCTCCGGTTCCACCGAAACCGAAACTGAAAGTGGCGCTGGTCGGATCGAGGCCTTCGACGCCAGCGCACCGCGTGGGCACCGACCGCACCAAGAGGGACTTCGGTGCCGAACTTGAAGCGGGCGACGTTGGAGTCGACAAACGGAAAAAAGCCATCGGCACCGACAAACCTGCTCGGCTACCGGCACCAACGACACCAAGGGCCGTACCGCCTGCTGTGTCTCGCATCGCTCCCTCGACGACACCTAAGCCTCAGGTATCGAAGACTTCGACGGTGATCTCTGCACCTCGACTCGATGAACCGCCGGCGCCGAAAAAATCCACGGCCGCCTCTACGAGCCTGGCCGGTGCCAAAGCCTCGAAGGCGCCCCAAGTACGACCTGGTGCGACGCAAGGCAGCAAAACCACAGCTGTCCTCCAGGACACGTCGGGTTCCGGTTCGGTCGGAGCTCCAGCAGCCTCTTCGGTGCCGGCCAACATTACCTTCGGCTTGCCACAGGATCCACACCGGTTCTCCCCCACACGCTCCGATACAGATGCATTGGAGGACTACATGGATGACCAAGTCCCCTACCATGTAGACACGGACCCTGATGACCAGCAGGACCCTGATCAAACTTGGGGCGACCCCGCAGACCCCAGTGCACCTCTCGATGCACAGGACCAACAACTCTATGGGGCAAAAACATCTCCTACGGAGGATACTGCGGCGTTCAACGCTCTTATCGAACGTGCTGCAAATAACCATGGGGTACAGCTTCACTCTGATACCATCGAAGATGACTTTCTAATGGACACCTTTGCATCCTCAGAAAGACATGTAAAGACTCTGCCAATGTTGAAGGGGGTCCTCAAACCAGCCAAGGACATTTTCAAAGAACCCACCAGGGCACGAGTGATAAACCCCAGGATTGATAAAAAATACAGATCAGCACCTGGGGATCCTACTTACATCAGAGGACAATTACCACTCGACTCCATCGTCGTAGCGAATGCACGCAAGAGGGCACACTCGCAAACAACAGGTGACGCTCCTCCCCCGGACAAAGAGTCCAAGGTGTTAGAAACCTCTGGCAAGCGAGTTGCTGCCCAAGCTGCCAACATATGGCGCATAGCCAACACTCAAGCGCTCCTTGCTCGCTATGATAGAGCGCACTATGACACACTGGAGCAAATATTCCAACATCTCCCTGACCAGTTCAAGGAAGGCGCAGAAATGCTCATCAGAGAAGGACAGCTACTAACGAACGCTTCCATCAAATGCGCACTAGATGCTGCAGACACGGCTGCCAGAGCCATAAACACAAGCGTCATGTTGCGACGACATGCCTGGCTACGGATCTCAGGATTCAAGCCTGAGGTACAAAACAATATACTGAACCAGCCCGTCAACCCCGACTATTTATTCGGGCCAGAGGTTGACACCACCCTCGAAAAGATAAAAAAGGACACGGACACTGCAAAGTCCATGGGCGCCCTACAAACTCAGTCCTTTCGGAGCGGCTCCTTTCGTCGCCCCGGAAACAAGGGAGCAGGTAGAGGACAGGGGTCACAACAAACATATAACAAAGGCAATACACAGACCACCTATGATAAAAACACCCGAGGTGGATATCGTGGCTCCAGCACAAAGGGCAGAGGACGCGGCTACGGCAACACCAGGTCCTCCCCCAAGAACAAGCAGTGACGCCCTCTCCCTTCCTCCCGACCACATAACACCTGTCGGGGGAAGGCTACAAAGGTTCCTGTCCACGTGGAATTCCATCACCACGGACAGGTGGGTCAAAGATATTGTAAAATACGGTTACTGTCTGGAGTTAACCTCCACTCCACCCACAATACCACCAAGAAGCCGTCCTATGTCCTCAGAGCACTTAACGCTCTTACAGCAAGAAGTGCAAAGTATGCTTCTAAAAGGCGCTATAGAGGTCGTACCCATCCACGAGCAGGGTGCGGGAGTGTACTCCCTCTACTTCTTAATTCCAAAAAAGGACGGGTCGCTCAGACCTATATTAGACCTGAGACCCCTGAACCAGTACATTCTTTCAGAGCACTTTCACATGCTCACTCTACAGCAAGTCCTTCCGCTTCTCAAGCAGGGAGACTTCCTAGCCACACTGGACCTCAAGGATGCGTACTTTCACATACCCATCCACCCCTCACACAAAAAATACCTCAGGTTCACTGTTCAGGGGCAGCACTATCAGTTCAAAGTCCTTCCCTTCGGCGTGACAACAGCGCCCAGGGTTTTCACGAAGTGCCTAGCTACGGTGGCAGCACATCTACGGAGGCAGCATATACACGTCTACCCCTACCTAGACGACTGGCTCGTTCAAGCGAAGTCAGCCCAGCAATGTGCAAGCCACATGTCCCGCACCATTCACCTTCTTCACAGTCTGGGATTCTCACTAAATTATCCAAAGTCCCATCTCCAGCCCGCACACGTACAACAGTACCTAGGTGCGACTATAGACACTCTGGCGGCCACAGCTCAGCCAAATTTAGTGAGGATCAACAGCATACAACTGCTGATCTCCAAATTCAAACCCAATCACTCACTTCCAGCGCGAGTGTTTATGCAGTTGATAGGCATGATGGCCTCCTGCATCTTCATAGTCCCGCACGCGAGATTACATATGCGCCCACTTCAGGAGTGCCTAGCACGTCAGTGGAATCAGGCTCAAGGACAGTTAAAGGACCTAGTGTTGGTGAGCGGTCGGGCATACAACTCTCTGCATTGGTGGAATCCACAAAACCTTTGCAAGGGCCGACCATTCCAAGAGCCTGTCCCACAGATAGTACTGACAGCGGACGCGTCTCTCCAGGGATGGGGAGCTCATGTACTCCACTACACAGTGCAAGGACTATGGACAACACAACAAAAGAAGTTGCACATCAACCTTCTGGAATTGATGGCAATCTTCCTAGCCATGAAGGCATTCAAAGTACATCTATGCAACAAGGTCGTGTTGATCCGGACGGACAACATGACCGCAATGTACTACATACAGAAACAGGGAGGAACACACTCTCCACAGTTGTCTCATCTGGCTCAGAGCATGTGGAAGTGGGCCATTCAAAGGAACATGTTCCTCATGGCGGAACACCTCCCTGGCAAGGACAACCAGATGGCGGATCTGCTCAGCAGACACAGCCACCAGATGCACGAGTGGGAGTTACACCCATCAGTACTCCAACCGTACTTCCAGCAGTGGGGTCATCCGGAGATAGACCTATTCGCGACAAGCGAAAACGCAAAATGCCAAAGCTTCGCCGCCAGATTCCCACATCCGCAGTCGCAGGGCAATGCGATATGGATGAACTGGTCCGGCAGATTTGCGTACGCTTTTCCCCCAGCGCCATTGATACCGCTAGTGGCCCGCAAACTCCGACAACACTCCCTGACACTCGTCCTAGTTGCTCCCACGTGGGCACGCCAGCCGTGGTACACCACCTTCCTCGAACTTTCCGTGGTGCCGCATCAAAGGCTGCGGATCAAACCCGCGCATTTGACGCAGAACCATGGAGAGGTTCAGCACCCAGATCCGCAACAGCTGAATCTGGCGATCTGGCTCCTGAAGTCCTAGAGTTTGGCTATCTCAACCTGCCACCTGACTGTATGGACATCATCAAGGAGGCCAGGAGACCCACTACCAGAGCTTGCTATGCAGCCAAATGGAAAAGGTTCGTCATTTATTGCGGTAATAATGACATCAACCCGCTGGACGCATCCATCCAAAACATCATCTGTTATCTCTTACACCTATATCGATGCAATCTGGCGTACACCTCTATACGTGTCCATTTGACCGCAATCTCAGCCTATCTGCAAACCAGGCAGCACCTCTCTCTATTCAGAGTGCCTGCCATCAAAGCATTCTTGGAAGGACTCAAACGAGTCATTCCACCAAGCCACCCACCGGCTCCAATGTGGAACCTCAACTTGGTCCTCACACGCCTGATGGGTCCACCCTTTGAACCTCTACACTCATGCGAGATTCAATTCCTTACCTGGAAAGTGGCCTTCCTTGTAGCGATCACTTCCCTAAGAAGAGTTAGTGAACTCCAGGCACTAACCGTTCAAGAGCCATTTATACAGGTTCACACCAACAGGGTCGTACTACGTACCAACCCCAAATTCATGCCCAAAGTAATATCGCAGTTCCACATGAATCAGACTATTGAACTGCCAGTTTTCTTCCAAAACCCACAAACTGTTGCAGAAAGGGCACTACATACACTAGATGTACGGAGGGCCCTCATGTACTACATCGATAGGACTAAACCCTTCAGGAAGACAAAACAACTGTTCGTTGCCTTTGCCCCACACCACAAAGGTAACGCCATCTCCAAAGCAGGGATAGCCAGATGGATAGTTAAGTGTATTCAAATCTGTTATCAAAAAGCAAAACGCACATTAACTATTCCACCACGAGCCCACTCAACACGTAAGTTGGGGGCTTCCATGGCCTTCCTAGGAAATATTCCCCTGCATGATATATGCAGAGCAGCCACATGGTCCACTACACACACATTTACAAAACACTATTGCGTAGATGTGCAGTCAAAACAGCAGGCAGCTGTAGGACAGGCTGTTCTCAAAACACTTTTTCAGACCGCTGCAGCTGGCACGGGTAGCCGCCGCCAATAGAGGGCACTGCTATGTATTCTATGCACAGATATGAATTCAGCAGCCCACATGCCTCGAACTGAATATGCTACTTACCAGTATGCATCTGTTCTTGGCATGTAGGGCTGCTGACATTCATATCGCCCTCCCTCCTCCCCGGCGCCTGTCGCAGCTGCAGCTCTCAGAATTACTGCAAGCATGGTCATCACTTTCTGTATCTACTCCATCACTGCCACAATGGCGAAAAACAATCTGAGGATGGAGAGGATGCCCATGCGCACTGTAGTCCAGGGGAGGAGTCACCTATCCAAGGATACTTCGAAGACTCTTCCAGGACAACAACATGCAAACATCCGGACCCAACACTAGGCGGCGATCTATGCGGCGATCTATGCACAGATATGAATGTCAGCAGCCCTACATGCCAAGAACAGATGCATACTGGTAAGTAGCATATTCAATTCCGAGTATTCTGCCTAGGTGGTCTTGGCTGCGTTCACCCTAGCCCTCATTTTGTGGAAATCCGCGTGTAACAAATGTATGTCTATTGCCACAGTATCAATTTTAGTTTCTAAGAAGTGTGATTCTGTGACCGCCAAGAGCAGCTCTTTTAGCAAAGGATCGGATGCGCAAGAGGTTTCCAGTCTTGGTCTACAGGTTGACCGGTTCCCTCCAGTGGGAGGCCTCTGAAGACTTATTGTTCAGGTTTTGAGGATTGGACCGATTTGCGGGGTTTATCTTAACCATGGCTCTCTATCTGATTGTTGTTCCTAGACCCATCAGTTCCTACCAGGGCCACGGCCGCCCACATCTCTCTGCATACTCCCAACAGATTAGGTTGTTACGCAGTCGGTCGCAGTTCGCTCTTGTTGAGTATTCAGATCAGCTGCCCCTAGTTTGCTGTGTTTGCTCCTTTGTGTTTTAGTTGCTTTTTTCACCTTCTTTACCCAGCCGTGGGGCCACAATGCCCAACATTGTCTCCCCTTTGGCACACAGTCTGTCGTTTGCAGATTGCAGGTGTATAGTCCCATCTCAGAACCCTAGGCCGCGTTGTCAGGGTGGGTGGGCTACCCGACCCTCATACCTTACCCCATCAGGGGTTGTCAGCCGCTGTTCCTCATCTTGAAGCATCTCGTAGTTCTGAGTCTCAGCCACGCTACACCCGTCTCACTTTCCAGGCCATGGGCTTCGGGTTCATTTAGTCCCTGTGGCTGCCGTCATCTTGGCCAATCTTGCCTCGGGGCTGGATCCTGTACCGACCGTGAGGTTGAAGGTGTTGTGGCGCTGCTCTCGGATGCAAGACCAGGTGTTTTGGGGAGGTGACTACTGGCCCTAGAAGACAGGATGTTTACCGGCTGCACCGTAGGAGCTCCGATTTGTGCGCCATCTAGCGGCAAGCTCCAAGCCATGCCCCACTTGTCAAGGTTGTCTGACTGCAGAGTTAACAATGGCTCCACCATTGAAGAAAGTCCAGTAGTTTCCCCGACTCTAAATGAGAGAAAGAAACTGCAGTTTGGTATGAGCTTCCACAAAATGTAAAGGATGCACAAACAAGGATACGTTGCAAACCCCTACTCATAAACACAGATCTTTTGATTTTGTTACTGTCCTAGGAATCTCTGCGTGATTGACTTTTCCCTCCTAGTCACAATGGGCCAATTCCTAACAACAAATAAGTATATCTAAGACTCGTAGGCTTATGCTCACAATTTTGTGTTGTATCGCAGGAAGGAGTTACAGTAGACTCAGTAAGGTTAAAGATGAATAGTTTTATTGTTCTTTGATATAAAGGTAGTCTTCAAGTAAGTTGAGAGGAATAGTGTTGTAGGGATTCTGCGTATGCACAGAACTATGCGCAGGAAACCAGAACCTTAGAGAATTGTGGTGTACCAGAAACTCCCCTCAGAACTAAGAACCCCTTATCCGACTAGCTTAGTGTCACATTCGTTATCCAAGATTTAGCTCGGCGGTCCCAATGTATAGACAACCCAGAACATGCGACTTAGTTATTCTCAGGAATGGTGGGAACCCGAAATACCCGTTTGCACATATATATCAGTCCACAACAGAATAACTAAGACACAGTAAAGTTTAAAGAATTTATTCATAAACCTCGAGTCCTGTTATACAGTACTTTGGCTAACATAAGCAGACAAATGGTTAAGATCATTACCATTAGCATTGTTACAATACCATAGAAAATGAAAGGAGCGATCATATTAATAATGACAGTGGAAAATAACCACCCTCCTTTCTCTAGCAACTAATAAAATATTATTAGACTATTAGAAGGTCTCATAGGCTTGCATAGGGGACCCCATACCGTATAGATCAGCTTAGGTGTATCACATCACAGGATCAGCTCAGTGTTCTCTGCTTCAGCTCTTCTATCGAATGCCCTAACAAAATGCTGCGCTGTAATATTAAAGCCTACGACTTTCTGGTATTTGCAGCTGCGTGCATGTTATGACTAAACAGTGGTACGATCACCCTGAACACAATCAGCCGGCACCGTCTAGTGTCCTAGAACAGTTCTTTACTCGATGTACAGACCAAGGGCACTAGCAACTGTTAAGGATGTATAAATAACATTCACTTGAGACAAGAGCGAGTCTGCATTTCTCAAATGAATAACATGTAACAACAGTGTCGGGTGCAAAGGCAGCAAAAGCAACAAGATGGCTGTCTAACAGCTAACGTGATTGAGCTAACTTAGCACTGTAAATAGGGAGTGGCCTAAAACCACGTGACAATAGATGTAATTAACCCCAACAGGAGCGGCCTCAGGATCCAACTGACAGTCCACCTCACAGTAATCCACCCATTCCATGACATCGCCATCCACACCAACATTCTACCCAACACATTCTCACTGGCTGAGCAGCAGAGGCAGAGAAACAGGGAAGATGCACGGTGTCGACACCCAAGATATACCATTTTGATATATTGAGAAATTCACAGAATTCTTCAGTTACTCTAACCCTATACTTGCTCATTATTTGCAGATGGACTATCAGGATTGTATTAAACATCCCTTTGCGCAATTTTGTTTGTAACATGTGCTGCTATAGTATACGACGGCCTCCTAGTGTTGAATGTGGACGTTTGTAAGTTCTTGTTTGAAGAATTCTTGTCTCGAGATATCTCTTGAGTCCTCTTAGCCCATAGCGTACCAGGACAAAAAGACTCATACAGCACTACAAGGTACAACAAATTGATTACAGGGTAAGTATCTTTGTGCTTCCTCTTCTGTTTTTTGGCTCCACATGGAATATAATCCCATCCATAGACATCCCTCTTCCCCCAAGTCACTGAAAATATTGACTTGTTTGTGGCATTTTCCTCCCAAAAGTCATACTCACTCCTCCTTTCTTTGGAGCAAGTTTCCTTATACATTTTGTGTAGGAAAATGCTTTGAGAATGTTTGTGATTTCACAAACTTTCCATTCTTTTTTTTTAATGGCCACTCTTGACCGCATTCCTAAGAACTACCAGGCCTGTATTATACTTCGGGTGCAGTGTCTATGTTTGCACCCGGTGCTGACAGGGATAGTCTCTCCTATTGCATATAATTCTCAGCCCTCAGAGCAGTTGCAAACTCGCAGTTGCCCTGGGGGAAGTGCAATAGTGAAAAGCAGAGCAGCTTTCTGAAGCAGCTCTGTCTTTCACAGTGCAGGCAGCACCCAGCCCGCACTTCAAAATGGCGGGAGCCAGATATTCTCTTGCAGGCAGGTGCAGTGACAGTCTGCTACCATCTGCAGGAGGGGATCTGTGAGACTCCTTTACTCCCTCGACAGGGCTGACGTCAGAGTGCTTACTGACTGTGTGCCACCTTTGAAATGTAAATGTATTCCTAAGCTGGTACAATCTGCATTTGCAACCATGACATTTGGCATGCACTGAAATGAAACTTAGCTGCAACTAAAAATTCCTAAATCTGGCACAATAACTTGGAAACCAAGGTTGTGTTATGTTGCAGTTTTATTTATAAAGCACTTCATGTCCCTGAAGAGATGCTGCAGCATGTTTGTGGGCAGGTGCCACACGATGCGGAAGTGGAAGAATGTGTGTCTGTCATTTGGCCTATATGCTGACATCATGTTTATAGTGTGTGTACCATACATATACAGTAGAAGGACTGTGTGTGAGTGAATCTGAGGACTGAAGCCATTGAGGTCCGTTTTGGATGTCCTGGTTTAGCATAGCGCAAGATAGAGAATGAGCACAGCTTGCTCCGAGAGTAGACGTGATCTTTCTAGTGCTTGAGGGTGGTGATTCAGACATTGACGTAAGGAGGATGAAAACAGAGATACCTTTAGAAATTTCATGAGGACTTTTGTTATCACGGAGCCGCTGATTTGTTCTTCCTGAGCACTGCCATTTGCTTGATGGTAGAGTGAAGAGCGGGTCTGCAGTTTCTGTTTTGCAAGGTGAAATGTTTAAAAGTCAGGCCTGCCCTGTTTGTCTGTCTCTGGTGTCTTCTTCAACAAGGGTGATGACAGCTTTAGGCAGAAACCTCATTCCTCTTTGTGTCCATGTTATGGGTGTGCCAGTTTGGAGGCATCCCCAGGGTTACCTGCTGTGAGAAACATCATGTTAGACAAAGACTTGTCATTTAAAAAAATAATCACGACAAACTGGTCCTGAAGTTTGAGACTGTGGATTCACATCCCGTGTCTAAAACATGTATATACACGGGAATGTGGGCTTTTTCCCTGACATCTCCAGACCAAATTTTAGATATGAATTTCACATGTGTATTACCTCTTCAGATCTTTTCCAGAAGGGCTCAATCCACTTTTTTCAAGACATTAAATATACCTACAGTTTTTTGGAGAGGGGGAGATTTTATTACCTACAGATCAGGTGTTTTTCTTTGAGGTATGTGATGTCAAAGAGACCAAGCCTAATCATGTTCGGGGATCCCAGAGGTCTATCATCTCCATGGATATAGAAGCTAAAGCCAGAAGGCTGCTGCCAGACTCTGGCACTAGATATTCTAGGGCATGCTCTTGATCTAGCGAAGTCTCTCCTGTGATTGTGCTGTCTGATTTGTCTCGCTCACAATAACATTCCCATTTGAGGAACTCTCCAACTCTGTCCGGGTGGGTTACACTACCACCCTTCCGACTATGCCTCCACACGACCTGGATTCTCCTCAGTCTGGGAGACCTGTTCTTCCAGCTGCTCCTTCTCCACCGCCACATCTTCAAAACTCACGGTCCTCCTTCCCTTTCCACCGTTTGTCACTGCAGCCGGGGTGAAGTAATGCAGTACTTATGCAGAGAGGCAAGAGATTTCTTCACGAAGATGGGTGCTGAATATTGTGCAAATTGACTACAATCTCAAATCAAAGGGCCCCTGCAGTCCCCCCGAGGAGGTTGTATCATTTTCACCAGAAACCACTACAGCAGGAGTAGACCATCTTGTTGTGGAAACAAAGTGTGGCGAAAGTCCCAGATTCCCAGAGAGGAAATACACTTTATTTCTGTGACTTTCATTTTAGGAAAAAAGGACCCAAGCACATTAAGACCCATTTGTGAGTAACATCGACCCAGCAAAGAGCCTAGAAGAAACAATGTTGCCTTACATTCTCTATTTGGCTAAGTCAAAATTGTAGTTTTCATCCATTAAAGTTCCTTCATAATATCATGGAAAGCTTCTTTTCCGGTTGCATTCAAATCGACCCATAAGGTAAGCAAGATCCAGGTCCTAAGTTCCATTGAAACCTCCATGATATTCCTGTAAGGATAAAGTTCTCATGAGGATGCATGCAAATTTCCTTCTTAAAGTAGTATGATACTACCATATTAATAAATTCCATATTTCTCCCAACCTTTTTTCAGATTGCTTCCACTCCAGTGAAAAGGTCTCTGTGTTCAGTGGATGGTAAGAGTTCTGAAATTGCATCTAGACAAAACAGAAGACAACCACAATTCAAAACAATTGTGTTTTAATTATGGTCCTATTTCTACAGTCTTATCCACTTTCAAACAATCTGTTTCCAGATGGATTGTACTTTACTCTGTTACCAGAAACGTACTAGCTTTTGTACACCCAAGGCTCACTCTGTAAGGGGCACGTTCGTCAAACCTCCTTTAGTAATCTAAACAATGGATTAACAATTTTATGCTTTTTCTTTGTATCTTCTCTTCTGCTGCTTTTGAAGGAATGGGCTTTCTATTATCCCACTGTTTATGATTATCAATGGAATTCCCCTGCAGGAGAAGGAAAAGTTGCTTGCATCTAATCACTGTTCTCCTTCAGGGGATTCTTCTGAAGTCACAAGCAACCCTTTCTCTTCCCTGCTTCAACGGAAGAGACATTGATGGCCTCTGTGGCATGGATCCCAACTCTCTTCACAAATGATGGGCTACAGCTGGAGTTTCCTTACAGGAACACTGCCAGTTTCCAGCCTCTGCAGGCTGCAGCCTAATTACCCACATTGCCTATCTTTTGCCTCTTTTCATTTTAAAAAAGTTTGGGAAATAGGCTTTTCTAGTCACTTTTATAAATCTAGTGACTATTTTCAGTTACAGTTGGCTTCCTTTTTAAAGAAAATGTGCGGAACTTGGCCAAAATAGGGTGCTGTCCCCAATTTCCACAACTTAAGCCATCTCCCACTCTTAACCAAGCTATGAAAACAAAAATAATCACTATGAACTTAAACTTCATCCTTATATTCTGGTACAGGCATATAAAATAGTAAACCAGAAAAACTGATCTCTCTGCTTCTCTCAAGAAATTAACTCAAAGATTGTGTACATATGTAGGAAGTATCCCACTGACTCAAACTTCACACCACCAGAAGCTAATATAAAAGTGATCTGTACAGCTAAACAGGCGTACTTTTCTAGTAGTGCGAACAGAGCCATGAACAATCCTCAATAACTCTTCAGCATCCTAGAGCGACCGTCCTTCCTAACTGATGAAGTACGGTGTGAGATATTTGCCAAGTTCTTGATATTCGACTAAAATAAGTGAACTCAGACAAGAAATAAACACTTCTTAAACTGATATTAAGGAAACTCTGCACTTGCAAATAAGGAAATTTACATTTTGTGAAAGATTTTTGAGCTCATTAATCCACATTAGTTGATAACTCTGTGATACCAGACCTTCACATTATGTCAATGATCCCAATGATCTTTGTGATACTATTGCCCCAGACTGGCTAAACCGTCTCAGTGCCTTCCTAGTGACCAGCTCTTTCTTGATTCTCTTAAAATTTGCCACGTAGGACTTTTGCAAAGAAGGAAGATGCAGACCTATTAAAAAATAGTAAATTCCTGACTAGTAACTGGACTCCTCTTCTTGACTAATTTACATAAAAAATGTGTTGCTGCACAACTAAACAAACACATCAACAGCGACCAAGTCCTTGAAACCTACCAGCCTGTTTCAGGTTGGGTCACAGCACGGAAACCAGTTTACTCAATGTATTTGATGATCCCAAAGGCTTTGTCCTAACCTCTATCCTATTCAACCTCTACGCAGAACCTCTAAGAGATCTTCGCAAGCATGCAGCCGAGACCCAGATTTATTTCCAAATGGTCAACATGTAAAAACTTAAACTAATTACATGCCTTTCCGACATCCAAAGTTATACGAATAGAATGAAATTAAAATTGGAGGTTGTGACCCTTGGCTTGCCCCTTAGGATCACTGGCGTTGCTTTTGCGACCCCTGGGCTCAGAGGTGGCAAAATCAGTGCCAAGAACACAAGGACAGCCTCCTCTTTTGGTCGTCGGCGCTCAGCTCTTCTTCTTTACTGCCCATTGTTTTAGTTACACCATTAGTGAATAATAAACTGTTCTTCACTATTAGTGTTATAAACAATGGAGCCCCAGGAGCTGGATCAAGACTTTTGCTGGAAGCTAAGGTAAACAGAGCAATGTTCTTAAATGTATGTTGTGTGCGAGTTTGCGGGTGAGAGTTTGTGAGAGAGAGAGAGAGAGAGTGTCCACGTGCATGTCTATGTGTGAGCATGTGTGTGTGAGTGAAAGTGAGTTGGTGAGAGTTAGTAATAGGTAGTGATTAAGAATGAATGAAGGTATTGAAGGAAGTATGGTTAAGGAGTCAGAGTGAGTGACAGTAAGAGTGACTGCAAGTAAGTGTGAGTGGATGAATGGGAATGAATGAGTGTGAGGGAGTGTTAGAGAGTGAATCCCAGTGAGTGAGAGTGACCATCAGTGAGTGAGTGTAATTGTGAGGGAGAATAAGTGAGAGTAACAGTGAGTGTAAGTGATTGTGAGTAAGCGGCAACTTATGAGGGAGTGAGCCTAAGAGTGAATGTGAATTGCACCCACAGCAAAATACTGGCACCACTGTGTTGCAAGCAATAGTTCTTAGGATGACAGACAGCTGTCACAAAATACTACACTGGCATACTGGAGGTAACTCTTGGCGTAATGGAGACCCATGGTAAACTACTAGTACTGGCACACAAGAGGTAATTATTGGCAAATGAGGCTCCCGTGGCCAAATTCTGGCACTGGCATAGTGCATTCACATTTTGGCATTAGGGTATCTATGGCATTTTCTTTTTTTTTCTTTTTTTTTTTTTATTCTTTTTATTTTGTCAAAGATAACAACAATAAAGCAGAGGTTTTCCGTCCGTTGGTTATACATAAGTCAGCAGCAGTACATAATTCCAACATTTCGCTGTGAGAAAGCACAATACATCATATTCACCCCCCATAATACCTCTCGACCATCCTCCACCCGTATCTATGGCATTTAAAGGGCACCCATGACAAAATGCTGGCTCTGGCACAATGGGGATAGTTTTTTTACACACAGAGGTAGGCGGAGCACATTTTTAAATCAATGGGGTCAACTCTGAGGAGCATGCGGTTTCATTGGCTCCTCACACCATGAAAGCACTTTTGAATATTTAATGAGTCGTTTCAGAGGCTGTGGCATTTTTGCAATTTTTTGTGAAAATTGTGCTGTAAATGCACGATGTGACCCAATTTTTTCTAAATGTTCTCCGGGAAGAACCCCCTTGAGCCCTCCAGGAAGAGGTCTGACTCACCCATTTCACTCGTTCGCTACAAATCAGGGCAAGTATTACTCTCCACCACTATGAAAGATCATGATAGCACCTTAATATATGTGGTATCTAAAACAGATGTTTGTCTTTATTGTGTTGTTTTTATTAATCATGGTGTTAGTATGGAACTTAAGCAGTGTCCATTTTCGTGGTGTCATCAAGGATCTTATGACATCACTTTATGAGAATCTGAGAAAAGTCGGGGACCGTAGGTCATATGATGTTTCTTCCTGTGATTTTATCAAGTTCAAATGGTGTGTGATGTCACTTCTGGTACCCCTGTTATTCTAGTAAATCAACTTCCAATCCATGTTAGTAACAGCCGTCTTACAGAGCGGACCAAAAACTAAATGGTATATATATTTATCCCAAAACTATCAATTCGGAAATTTTTGAAAACTGCAGGTGAAAGTGCCAAACACCATCTTAAAATTATAAGAAACACTTTTCATCCCGAACTCTGATCTCAAATCTCTAGTGCAAGCTGTGGTCATATCCAGAATTTCATATAGCAATTCCTAGCTCTAAATTTCGACTTGCTCCCTTGCAAGTCATACTCTACTCTGTTGCCCAATTTATCTCTTGCAAGATTCGACCATATCACTAAAATTCTGCCAGAATTAAATTGGCTTGTACACGAGTCAACCAGCGTGTACAAAACGGCCTACATCACATATAATGCTCTACACTTAACACTCCTTTGTATCTTCCCTCAAAACTCATCCTTGCAATAGGACCTACAAACTGAAAAGGGGAAGTTTCCTTATATTTGATGTACTTAAGTACAAAAGATCCTCTACGCTGAGGTATGCAGTTTCTGAAAATCCCCCAAACTCTGGAACCCTTTCCCCACAGGTCTAAGGGCAGCTCAACTTTCTCTTTATTCAGGATTGGTTTAAACATTCCTGCTCAACAGCCCTGGCCATACTGCTTCCTTACTCTTAGCTTGCCTTTCTTGATATTTCGGTACCCTCGCATCATTTTATTATCATATATTTCCATCTTCAATGTAATGGCCAACACAACAGACATTAAGTTACTCCATATATAACTTAAGGTCTCTTGTTTTATTTTATAATGTAATGCTTCTCTTGTATTCTTATATTGTCTCAGTATTTAGTGTGTAATGTATCCTTGCCATCAAATGTAAAGCGCTGTGACACCAGACATTGGGTTTGGGAAGTTGTCATTCGTTAAATCTCTTGTGTCCACTTTCGTTCCTAAAGTGTTCTGATAGCAGTATTAAAGTGTCCAGGTATGTCAAATATCTCTCTGAGCCCCAGCAAGACTGTTACCCCGAGTGCTAGTGTCTTAACATCATGGAAGACAGTTGATGGGTGCAGCCGCCTAGTTGCAGAACAGCCGCTACAAGGCCCGCCTCTTCTACGATGCCTCTGAGGATTGCAAAGCAGTTGAGGTCGGGCACGAGAGTGGTCGTCTCACAGCGGTCACATGCCCAAACAATCTTGCCACTCAAATGAATGGAGAGGTCAAAGGTCACAAGGTGCACTAACATACACCAACATAGAGCGGGGAAACTGCTGATTGCCGTTCAGTTTAAAGTAGCATACAGCGCTTCAGGGTGGAATGAGGGCACTCTGGGAGCAGAAGGCCGGGGCCTCTACGCAGCAGGGCTCACACATGCAGATGTTATGTTATATGGCACTTATAACGTGTGCGGCTACCCCCAGGAGTGTCCCGGCACTGAAACAAAGACCATCCAACAACTAACAGAAAGAGAAACTCTGCTTGCAAAAAGTAATCCGAAAGATTTACAGCTCAATCAGCCAGGTCTTTAATTTCCGCCTAAACGTGAGGAGGTCTTGCGCCTGTCTGAGACCGAGTGGCAGAGAGTTCCATAAACAAGAAGCTGCCACTTGAAAGGATCTGCCCCCAATCCTCGACAGCCTGACCTTAGGAGTGAAGGGCAGAAGCTGAGCGGAAGACCTCAGAATGCGTTGGGGAATGTAATGTTGAAATCTTTCATTGAGGTAAGGAGCCCCAATCTTATGGAAGGCTTTAAAGACCAGCACCAATGATTTAAAATGGATCCGTTTCGGAACTGGGAGCCAATGCAGGGAGACCAGCAATGGGGTCGTGTGTGTCCTGGGACCTAGCAGAAAAATGGCTCTGGCCGCAGCGTTTTGGATCATTTGAAGACGGCCGACCAGATACGCAGGAATGCCTAGGTAGGGGGAGTTGACATAATCCAGCCTAGAGATCACCAAGGCCTCTACGACCGTCTTTCTATGCGAAACAGGAAGTAGGGGGAGGAAGTTTCGCAGCATTCTCAACGACCCAAAGCAGGTTACGGCCACTGATTGTATCTGGGCCTTCATTGAGAGGGTAGAATCCAGTTTAACCCCTACATTTTTAGCCATAGTCACTGTTGCTGAAGGGGGGGACATATCTTGGGGCCACCAATTAAACCAAGCATCGCAGGGGCCGGAGCCAAAGAAGATAATCTCAGATTTGTCTGAGTTACATTTCAGTTGGTTAATTCTGAGCCAAGAAAAAAACTCAGATAGACAGTTTTTAATAGCATTGCCATTGAACTCTGCCCCCTTCTCACATGTGAACAACAGTTGGGTATCGTCCGCATATGAAATTATTTTCGCACTATGCTTCTCTGCTATGAGTGCGAGAGGGGCCATATACAAATTAAACAGAGTAGGGCTCAAAATTGAGCCCTGAGGAACTTCGACGTTCATAGGCAGTATATTGGCGGTGAAAGGAGGGGACCAAATAGTTTGTTTACGGTTTTTAAGAAAGGAGGTGAACCAGCTCAATACAGTGCCTCCGACACTGCACTCCTCAAGTCTGCCTAGCAGTCTGTTATAGGGTACGGTGTCGAAGGCAGCAGAGAGGTCCAACAACACCAGTACCGCATTGCCTCCTTTATCCAATTAGGTTTTAATAGCTTCAGCAACTTCCAGTAGTGCGGTTTCTGTGCTGAAGTTAGCCCTGAAACCGGACTGACTGGAATGAAGTAGATGATTGGCCTCCACATAAACTGTACTCTGTGGTGATCATATTGACATATTTCTCCAAGACCTTGGAGAAAATAGGCAGTAGAGAAATTGGCCTGTAATTGCAGGCTGCAGCAGGGTCCGCCGATGGTTTTTTCAGCAGCTGAGTATTTTGGTGTGTTTTCAGGACTGAGGCATAAGGTCCTCTCGAAGAGCAGTATTAAGAATAGAATTTACTGCAGGATTGAGTACCTCTTCAATCGATGATAGTATTTTAGCTGGGCAGGGGGGTCAGAGGGTGAACCAGATGTGAGGGACTTCATAATTGAGAGGGATTTTTCCAGAGAAATAGCAGGGAACTGCGACCAAGATGGGTCAGTGCAACGCCTAGCAACAGGCGCTAGAACAGTGGCCGCAACGGGAACTAGCAGCTCTGTTTCAAAAAAAGTCTTGGATAGTTTTGATTTTAGCATGGAAGAAACATGCCAACAAATTAGTCCATTCGTTAGTCGGCGTAAACAGGCTTCCTGTGGATTTAGGAGCTGCAAATATTTTTACGATGTTAAAAAGTTCTCTGCTTTTATTACTAGCCTCATCGATTTTAGTGGAGAAGAAAAGTTTATTTCCCTCGCGTACATTTCTGTAATGCTCTCTCAGGGCCTGCTTGTAAATGCCTTTGTCTAGGGAGATGTCGGGCTAATGTGGTCTGCATCAGTAGCCCCACATTCTCCTAAGTCAGGCAGAATGTCCGAGGCAACCTTCAAGCCTGGCTGTGGGCAGCCAGGGACATGCACACCAGGGGCAGTGTGTGGGGACTCGCCACACTCTTGTTGCCCTGCTTTGCCTTTATGTTCTTCAGTGTCAGTGTCGATAGTGGTTTGTTGATACTCTTCTTTGGTAACCTCTCCAACAGGTATGCAACTCTGGGCTCTCCTAAGTGCAGTCTCCACCTGCACGGTCACCTCCAGTGCCCTACTCGCAGCTGCAAGGCAAGCTTCTCATCTAAGGCACTTCCTCATTGCATCCATGACACTGGTGCAGAACTTCCTAGATGATGTTCTCTCACATGGCTGGGCAGCTCAAGCTGGCTGTCAGCAGAACCAGCTCCAGATCCTCTTTTTTGTACCCTATTTCTAGTCAGTTTGTGGATTATAGGCACAGTATTTGCCTTATTGTGTCAGTAGAAATATGGAGTGGGTATGGGAGCCCTCTGCTCAAAGAGACTAAGAATATAGGAAGAAACGGGTTAAAGCCTTCATACCTACAATTGTGAAACCTTTGGGAGAAGCACCTTGCGGGGATCAAATGAGCAATTCATGGTAAAAGACTATTCCTGCACTTCTAAAGAGACCTCTATCTTCTCCAGTCCTTTAACACCTCTGTTGCCCTGATGGAGGTAACACCTGAACTGAACAAAAGGGCAGCACAGATGAAAAATCTGTCTATGTACTTCTAAAGAGACCACCTTCCTCTCACACCACCTGTCTGCCTGATAGGTTAATACATGGAAGGAACCAAAGAGCAGGACTTGGTGGAAGAATGTCCCTGCAATTTTAAAAGAGGCTATTCGCTTTAGCCGTCTCACTCTCTAAAGTCTGACTCAACACAAAAGCTCCAGGAATGCTATATATATTTTGCTGTTCTGACAGGCTACCTCCATCCTCTATTTCATACATAATCTCTACTGTAGGGATCTGAAAATGGATTTCACTGTAATTCATGAAATGCATGCTCCTGATACCTCTTTTGTATGCACATACTATAAACACACATATGCTGCATCCACGCACATGAGATACTGCAAAGTACCCGGTTTCCAAAGACAAAACAGACATTTCACATAGGCGAGGCCAGTAGGCCACTTCCCGTCCGCCGGTAATCAGAAAAATGCTTTTCCTGCTACTTATAATTCAATGCTGCCACGACGGTTGGTCTAGAGCGACTCAGCGGGCTGAGAGTAGTCCAAGTCACTATGGGAGATATGTATGCTGTGCCCCTGTAAACCTTAGAACCTGGTCTGGTTTGCAAACCATAATTCTATTAGGCCTCAGGGCACATACTTGATTGTTGTGTTGTCGAGTCAAAAAAAGGTCAGAAATACCAGAAACTCGCTTTGTGGGTCATTGTTGGTCAAGGTTATATGCTTGCAAAAGAGTGAATGTCCTTACAGGGCTGCTCAATTTTATAGACAGTGCATATTCCTCTTTTGGACACTGATGGATGGCATACCTTCCTCTGGAAAGCAGGCTTCAAAAACATTCAGAGGTAGTAGGGTAGTTTCTTGTTTCCTAGACTGCTGTTCTTTCATGAGCCTGCAATCTCCTACTGTGATTGATATGCATGTGGTCACACTCAAGGTGCCATTGGTAGTCTTTCAATGAACTTTGCCTTTTTGCCTTTGGGCGTTATTTGCAAGTCCTCTCAACCCTTTCTGAAAGTATTAGGCTTTGAAGATGAGCCGCTGATTGGATATTCAGTTTGGTTCAGCCTTACTTAGCAACTTGCTGGTTAGATCTTATGTTCAATTATATACTGCCTCCCTCTAAGCAGGTTTGGAATGCTTTCTACCCATGCAAATATTATGGCGGAAGGGCAATGGGACACACCATACAAGATATCATAGCCTTACAGTGCTGACTAAAAGTCCTAATCCATAGTCCCCTTTTTAGGTCTCGCCTAGCGGTGCAGTGCAAATGCGCTGCCATCACTTTGCGAGGCATGCAGTATATACTGTAGTGTGGAAGCTCCGCCCACTCTCTGCCCATTGGCTTTTGTATTAAATGCTGCCTTCCGATTGGTTTGAGGCTTGTTAGTCTCTCCTCATTCATCATTTGTATCCTTCCACGGCTATTGGCCCCTTTACTCCTGACACTATTTTCTTGTAGGTCTCGCCTAGCATTGCAGCGCGAATGCGCTGTCTTCGCTCTGCGAGACATGCAGTATATACTGTAGTGTGGAAGCTCCGCCCACTCTCTGCCCATTGGCTTTTGTCTTAAATGCTGCCTTCCGATTGGTTTGAGGATTGTTAGTCCCTCCTCATTCATCATTTGTATCCTTCCACGGCTATTGGCCCCTTTACTCCTAACACTATTTTCTTCCCTGTCTCCCCACCCCACCGCCCCCTCCCTCAGTCTGTGACTTCTCACCCTCCCCCGCCACCCCCGCTCCCGTTCGTGTTTTCTTGCCTGCCGGCACTTCCGTTTTCATCTTTATTATTGCCGCCTTGAAATATGCGACTTCAAGATGCGTGCTGTACAAAAACTTCTTGTGTTTAATGAACTAGATTTTAATGTTACTCTAAATATAATAAGACTCTAGGCAACATTCGGGGTATGCATGGCAACTGGCGCCTCTTAGTTCACAAATGGCATTGTTGTCGGGCGGGAGGGGCGGCAGTGTTTTAACTCCTGCTTAAAATGAGCACTTTTAATTCTTCCTCTCAATTCAGTGCTATAATCTTGTGTACTGAGGTGACGCGCTAAAGAAATTCACTTTTTGAATTCTGAAGAGACATTATTGCACATTTACATCATTTTTACTGTATGATTAACATTCCGATCATACGCTTGGCTCGTCTCCGGATGGCTCTACCTGTTAATTAATATATTGGCTCGCGCACCTCTAACAAAGAGAGATGAATGGATACATGACAGTGAGCCCGGTAGATGGTGCAGACAAACAGACAAAGTCAGTCTCCATTGCCTCACGTCAGAATCATCACTTTCAATAACCTGGAAATCTGCTGGCAACTCCCGCATGCCCCAACCTCATCCCCCTCACCTATTCTTAGCAGAAGTGGCAGATTCTGAGCTGTGCCCTGCTGGTGCTGAGGGGCACGGCAGAATCTTTAGAAGCGCTGGGATCCCTAGCCTCTTCGGACGGGCACCTAAGCCTTTCGGGTGCCTTCACACTCAGGATAAATGAATACATTTTGATCTGTGCTTTAGTCGACCCTCTATGAGCACTGTCTGGTAGATGAAGCTCTGTGTTAATAAACACATTCAGAGAGGTGGTTGTGTACAAACAAACAGCAGCCACAATACCGGACGTTTTGAACATGTAGTTAAATACCTGCTCATCGAGTACCTCATTGGCTGATCATTCCATGGCACTACCAAATTACATTTGCACACATTTGCTCAACTGTAAAACACTCAGAGCTTTGGGGTTAGGTAACCTACTTTGGATGCTGTGTAAAAGAGTAAATACAACAATTAATGCAATGAAACTAAGCAACCAGTACTGTCTAAAACACTGTGAAAACTGACACGCATTCTGGAATTTTGTTTAGTTAATGTCGATTTTCTCATAGATGAAAGTAAAGTACTCTTAGTATCTTAATGAAATCTACACACTTTTAACTAATAGCACCGGGCGACCTTTGACAACTAGGCAATGAATACATTTTCATGTACCCCCGAAGCCCCCCTCCCCCGCCCCCTTGGAAACTTCATGGCCTCCAAGTGTGTGGGGGAAACCAAGACGACGGAGAGTGAGTCAAATAGTATAGAAAATTAAAGAGAAGCCGGAATTTTGATTCACATGCTCCGATCTTGATCTCGTTGGTTAGTCTGTAAGCACTACTTTTATTAATGAGTTTTGCATTAGTAAAGCACCACGGTGTGCATGTGGGACATGCCAAGCAATTGTTGACACAATCCACACTTTGCGTCTTTTCAATATATGTATTACGAAGTGCAGGACCTTTCCAAGGGATTTTGCACACTACATACACTCACTCCAAAAATAAAACATATAGGTAAAAAACATTGCCATTTACAATGTCAATAGCTCTAACTCACAAATGCGAGACCTATTTGCATTGCAAATGCTTGTTCTATATGGTGCAGCAACAAATCCTGCTTTCTGCCTCTGTATGCCTATACGATTTGGTATGAATTGAGAGCCGACGTGTACTTGAGGGACAGTCTCATCTGCTCAGGTTTAATAATTCTGAGAGCTAGACCAATGGTGTTCAGAGCTGTTCAAGAACACTCTCAATGTAAGGAACACTCCAATAGTAGGTAGGATTTTTATTCTTGCATAATCGATGAAAGTAAGACCCACAATGCCCTGCTCCTACAAAGATTTGAAGGTAAACACATTCCGTTTCACTGCATTCTTCATTGCATCTCACCTAGATTCACTTGCTTGCTGAATATATAGGCATATTGAGCATGGATACTGGGCATGAAAAGGACCATATTCCCCGGAGTCCATCAATGTCCTAAAAATACCATTAAAGCTATATTGGATTGAATGGCAGTTCCAAGACGATGTTAGCTTGACTTAGAGCTTGAGTCCTGATTTACTGAGTGTTTTTCCTTGGGTTAATGCAGTCTTAAAACTGTCTTATAGCAAGTAATATATGGACCTGATGTGCTATGGCTTTTGACTATACTAAGCCCAGGAAAAACTTTGGAAATCAGTATCAATGTTTTTAAATTGTAAGTGAATGTATGCCCATATACCCAACTGCTATTTTCTACTGCCCAGATAGCAAATTATTAAAAACCACAAACATTCTAGTAGACATCACCTGGTGTCCTCTGGCAGTGGCTGTATTTATTATATACGCTGATATTTGATTTCTGTCATGGTCATGATTGATGGATTTATTTGCTGCTTCCATGAAAATACGTTTTCTTCAAATCCTAGATGTTCATTTATAGAACTTTGGAACTTAGCTTTCCTTGTTGGACGTTTCACTGATTTGTTTTGCTTCCAACAGGTTCGCGATCAAGGGTGCTGCGTATCTGAAAAGCAAAGAGGGTTTAGTGATCTGCTGCCAGCCTGGCAGAGGGTCAGAGTGGCGTGCAGGATCCCTCCAACGCTCCAAGCACAGTATTATCGTCACTCCTGTTGGGGCGAAGTCTGTTTCCTTTGGCCTGTTTGACCATGTTACAGTGAGTATTAGGCAAATCGGTTCCTGGTGTGATTGTTTCTACATTGTTGATTGCAGCTGCATGGTCACTATAATCTTGCATATCCAAAAGTATGGTGCAGCAAAATTTATTTTTTAATGATGTGAGAATGTCCGCCTTTACCGCCCATGAGACGATCTTAGAAACTCAGAACTTTCCATTATGATGCATAAAGAAGGTGCTTAGCAATTATGATCTACTTACCTACTTCAGAAATTAGCATATATCTGTGTGGTTGGAGTGATGATAGAGAAATGTGTCATCGATTTACTACCTCATTCTTTAGTCATGTTTAGCATAATTGCTTCAAATTAACAAGAAGAACTGAACAAGAGTGTCCTCACTCGTACATTGACCTTGAAGTCGACCCCTAGCTGGGTATCACCAAGACCGTGGTTATGGAGTGAAAGAAAAGCGTCATTTTTTTTTTTTTAAACAGTGGTTGAATTTGTTAATTTACACAAATTTCTTCTGTTAAGATAGCTATATCTAATATGTTTGTGCTTAAACTATATGTTCGAGGCATATGAGCTGCAGATTACACACTGCAAAGATCGCCATCTGGTGTTGGGCCCGGTTGTTTGCAGTTGTTTTTCTCTTGGAAAGTCTTTTGAAGTCACGAGGTATGTGACTCCTCCTTTGGATCATATTGCGCATGGGCTTCGGCTCCATCCTCGGATTGTTTTTTTTTTTCGCCATCGGGCTCGGATGTGTTCTTCGCGCTCCAGTTCGGAACCGTTCCAGTTTTTCCTGTTCGGTGCGCAATCCTTCCCCTTCGACGGTATTGTCTCTATCGCGTCCTTCCACACTCGATGCGACTCACAACAATCGAAGTCTTCGATTCTGGTCGTCGACGAAGGCCTTCGGGCCTACCTGGGTCTCCTGTCCTGGCTGATGGAAAGGACACCATTTAAAAAGTGTCCTCGATGTGGGTCGAAGTTTCCCCACACCGATCTACATGAGGTGTGCAACCTCTGCCTCTCTCCAGAACACGGGGCAAGGGACTGTCCAGCTTGCGCCTCCTTCCGATCGAAGAAAACGATTCAGGACCAACGAGCAAGGAGAACAATGGCTCACTCGTCGACTTTGATCCCCGACGACATCTTCGAAGAAGGCGTTGATGTTCCGGAACAGCCCACCGAAGAAGGCCTCATCTGCGCCTCCGAAGATGACGACGTCGAGGACATCACTCCGGCAAAAAGGGGCGTGAGTACATATGTCGACCCCGACCCCAAACCCCCCTCCACGCCATTGAAAAAGGCTTCGATTACTCCTTCGGGCCTAGGTATGCACCGAGAGACTGCTTCTCATACCTCGCTTTCGGGCCCGGTTAAAAAGCCCACCAAGCCTTCAGGCAGCTCGGGCTCGAGCCAGCCTACTCTCATCGACACCGAAAAAGAAAGCGGCCCTTTCCTCGTCCACGCCGAGCTCGACACCGAAGCACTCGCCTCCGAAGACTGGCACCGGCTCCTCGGCACCGATAACATCCTCGGAGCTGAGCAAGAAACTAAAGAGCCTTGACTCCCAAGCCTCGGAGACGAAACCCACCTTGGAACCGAGAAAGCAAAAAGACATTTCTAAACCCCACGGTTCCAAACAAAGAACCAGTGCCGAATCGACGCCTAAAAAACTCACGGCTCCGACACCATCGGCACCGAAGGATCTGCCCCCTACAGATGAACTGTTTCGACCCGATCCTTACCAAAAAACCCTCGTAAAGGATCCAAAGACTATGCATTTGACGCTTAGCACCAGAAAAAGACCACTAGTTAAGCCTACACCAGCTCCACCACCAAAAAGGAGAGACTTTGCCACCTCCCCATTGCGGATTCCTTCACCTCCTCCTCCTCCACCCCCTCCTTTTCTCCTCCTCCGCCTCCCCCATCCCATCATTCTCCCACACCATCTCCAGATGAGGATGATGATGACATTTGCTACGACACAGGGGACGGAGCGGACGACCAACCAACAGGGGATCCTACTTCTATGGGCTCCCCAGACCCATGGGATGACTACAATATCCCAGACGTCCCTAACGTCCCACAGGACAATCTTTACCCTTCCAGACCCTCCCACCCCACCCCCCCAGAGGACACAATGGGCTTTAACCAGCTACTCCATAGGGCTGCCCACTACCACGGGGTTGACCTCCACACAGACCCCGTAGAGGAGGATTTCCTTTTAGACACATTTGACACTGCGCACAGGTCCACCTCAATTCTGCCCATGCTTAAGGGGGTTATTAAGCACGCACCAGAGGTCTTTAAAGACCCGGTTAGGGCCAGGGTCATCAACCCTCGCATTGAGAAGAAACATAAGGCCGCCCCAACAGATCCAACCTACATTAGAGGCCCCGCACCACTAGACTCCCTGGTAGTCTCCAATGAGAGAAAACGTGCCAATTCCCAGGCATCAGGTGAGGCTCCACCGCCAGATAAGTAGTCTAAACTCCTGGACGCCTCTGGCAAGCGGACGGCGTCCCAGGCGGCCAACATATGGCGCATTGCTAACACCCAAGAGCTCCTAGCCAGATATGACAGTATGACGCGCTAGAGTCCATAATGCAACACCTCCCTGACAAATACAAAAATAGGGCCAACGAACTAATTCAGGAGGGTAAAACCATTACTAATACCTCCATCCGTGGTGCCCTCGATGCAGCTGACACCGCCACCAGGGCAATAAATACCAGCGTCCTTCTGCGTAGGCATGCCTGGCTACGCATTTCAGGGTTCAAACCTGAGGTTCAGAGTTCCATCCTCAACCACCCCTTTGATGAGAAACACCTATTTGGCCCTAATGTCGACGTAGCCCTCGAAAAAAGACACAGACACGGCAAAATCTATGGGAGCCTTGCAGTCGCAAGCTCCCAGGCGATCCTTTCGCCGTTCCTCCTTTAGAAGCACCACCAGAGGCTACTCCTCCGACAGCGCCTCCACTTCCTACAAGACCCCTACCCAATCCACCTTCACTAGGGGTTACCAAAGAGGCGGTTACAGGGTTAACAACAACAAAGCCAGAGGCAAAACTAACACCTCCCGCTCTGCCTCCACCCCCGCCCAATGACTTCCCTCCACTCCCCCAGACTAATCCACTCCAGTCGAGGGCAGACTCCACAATTTCCTTCCTGTCTGGGCTACCATCACCTCAGACAGATGGGTGCAACAGATAATTCAATCAGGCTACTGTCTAGAACTAACATCTACCCCCCCCCCCCCCCCCAACAATTCCACCCAAAACAGCGCCCAATGTCGCAGGAACATGTGTCACTTTTAAAGCAGGAGGTGATCTCCCTCCTCAAAAAAAGTGCAATAGAACCAGTTCCTACCCACCAACAAAACAAGGGAGTTTACTCCCTATATTTTCTCATACCAAAAAAGGATGGATCTCTAAGACCCATTCTGGACCTCAGACCCCTAAACCAATACATACACTCAGACCACTTTCACATGGTCACACTCCAGCAGGTACTTCCTTCCAGAACGACTTCCTTGCCACCGTAGTTCTCAAGGACGCCTATTTCCACATTCCCGTTCACAACGCTCACAGGAAGTTTCTCAGATTCGTAGTGGACGGTCAGCACTACCAATTCAAAGTACTCCCATTCAGAGTCACCACGGGTGTTTACCAAGTGCCTAGCGGTAGTGGCAGCACACCTGAGAAGACAACATATCCACGTCTTCCCATACCTAGACGACTGGCTCATAAAAGCCAGCTCATACAACCAGTGTGTTCAACACACTCACGCCACTATCCAACTCCTTCACAACCTGGGCTTCACAGTAAACCACGCCAAGTCCCATCGGCATCCGTCCCATGTACAACAATACCTCGGTGCCGCCATAGACACCTCAAGAGCGCTAGCCTACCCCAGTCCTGCCAGGATAGCAAGCATACAGGCTCTTTGTGCCAAATTTCAACCACAACACTCTCTTCCAGCCCGAAGGTTCATGCAACTTATAGGGATGATGGCCTCTTGCATATTCATAGTACCTCATGCAAGACTCCAGATGCGTCCTCTCCAAGAGTGCTTAGCACGCCAATGGAACCAGGCTCAGCGTCAATTATCAGATCGGGTCAAATATCAGATCTGGTGTTGGTAGACGGTTGTGCCCATCGCTCTCTGCAGTGGTGGACCACCAAAAACCTTTCCAAAGGGCGACCGTTCCTAGAGCCGGTTCCTCAGATAGTTCTAACTTCGGACACATCGCTCTCAAGCTGGGGAGCTCACCTACTACATCACACCATGCAGGGCAGGTGGACACCTCAACAAAAGTTACTCTACATCAACCATCTGGAGTTACTGGCCATATTCCTAGCCCTAAAAGCCTTTCAAAGACACGTCTCAGGCAAGGCTGTCTTAGTCCGCACGGACAACATGACAGCCATGTACTACATCCAAAAACAGTGCGGCACACACTCTCTACAGCTCTCTCAGCTAGCACAGAGCATATGGAGGTGGGCCATACCTCAAAACATTTTTCTCCTAGCCCAACACGTCCCAGGAGTCCAAAACACCATTGCATATCTGTTGAGCCATCAAACACAACAGATCAACGAGTGGGAACTTCATCCACAAGTTCTTCAACCATTCTTTCAAATGTGGGGGCAACCACAGATAGACCTCTTCGCCACCCACGAAAACGCCAAATGCCCAAGCTTCGCCGCCAGATATCCACACCCATCGTCCAAAGGCAATGCGATATGGATGAACTGGTCAGGCAGATTTGCGTACGCCTTTCCGCCTCTCCCACTCATTCCATTAGTGGTGCGCAAACTACAGCAACATTCCCTAACTCTCATCCTAGTTGCTCCAACTTGGGCCAGACAACCATGGTACACCACATTGCTGGAACTCTCCGTAGTCCCGCACCAAAAGTTATACCTCTCTCTACGCCTCTTAACCCAGAACCATGGAGAGATCAGACACCCGGACCCAGCACAGCTCAACCTTGCGATCTGGCTCCTGAAATCCTAGAATTTGGTTACCTTAATCTTCCCCCTGACTGTATGAACGTCATTAAAGAAGCTAGACGACCTACCACTAGAGCTTGCTACGCAGCCAAGTGGAAACGTTTCGTCACATATTGTCACAACAATAATGTCAATCCCTTAGATGTGTCTATCCAACACATCTTAGGCTACTTACTACACCTACAAAGATGCAACCTAGCCTACACGTCTATTAGTCTACACCTTGCTGCCATAGCAGCATATCTACAAAATAGACGGCATCTATCACTCTTCAGAGTACCTGCCATAAAAGCCTTCATGGAAGGCCTTAAGGGAATAATTCCCCCCAAAGTGCCACCCTCACCTGTATGGAACCTAAACATCGTTCTCACGAGACTAATGGGGCCTCCATTTGAACCTCTACATAAATGTGAGCTTCAATTTTTAACATGGAAAACTGTTTTCCTTGTAGCCATTACTTCGCTCAGAAGGGTCAGTGAGATACAAGCACTCACCATTCAAGAACCCTTTCTGCAAATGCATCATAATAAGGTTGTTCTCCGCACTAATCCGAAATTCCTTCCTAAAGTCATTTCTCCCTTTGACCTCAATCAATCTGTGGAACTGCCAATATTCTTCTCGCAGCCACAAATCATTGCAGAAAGAGCTCTACACACCCTAGATGTCAAAAGAGCTTTACTCTACTACATCGAGAGAACACAACCTTTTCGTAAGACCAAACAACTATTCGTGTCTTTCTCACCACCACACAAAGGCAACCCCATCTCCAAATCTGTAATAGCTAGGAGGATTTTTAAATGCATACAGATTTGCTACCACAAAGCAAAACGAACGCTATATGTTCCCCCTAAAGCCCACTCTACACGTAAGATAGGGACTTCCATGGCATTTTTAGGGATCATCCCCTTAGATGATATCTGCAGAGCAGATACATGGTCTACACCGCACACTTTCACTAAACACTATTGTGTAGATGTGCAAACTAAGCAACAAGCTAGTGTGGGCCAGGCTGTCCTCAAAACATTGTTTCAAACAACTGCAACCGATACTGGTGGTCGCCGCTAGGAACGAGTACTGCTATATAATCTATGCAGAGTGTGTAATCTGCAGCTCATATGCCTCGAACGGAATATGCTACTTACCAGTATGCATCTGTTCTTGGCATGTAGAGCTGCAGATCTACACCCGCCTCCCCGGCTACCATTATCTGTTCCAGTTTTATCTTATTTAGATACAGCACACATGGGCATATTTCCTTTTTCTTTCAAAGCTCCATCATTTGCCCGCTGGCAAAAAACAATCTGAGGATGGAGCCGAAGCCCATGCGCAATATGATCCAAAGGAGGAGTCACATACCTCGTGACTTCCAAAGACTTTCCAAGAGAAAAACAACTGCAAACATCCGGGCCCAACACCAGATGGCGATCTATGCACAGTGTGTAGATCTGCAGCTCTTCATGCCAAGAACAGATGCATACTGGTAAGTAGCATATTCCTTATTTACCAATGCAGTACACAAATTGACATTCTACGTAACACTGTGAATGCATGATTCACCGGCATTGTGTGCAGGTCACCCTTTCAGGTGTGGAATTATCACTGTGGTCACTTAGGACTGCATTTTACTTTATTTCACCCCTGGAGCTGTGGTGACTTTGATATCTTTCTGTATTTTATTGCCCATATCATAAGGTTTAGTACTTGAGGGCTTGTCCTCAACTTTCTTGACAAAGGAACGGATAGCTCTCTTTCACACTTTAGCACATAGCAATGTACTTGGCTACTTCATATTCATTAGGGGAAGGACAGTAAGACGAAATGTCACCCAGCTTCCTCAATCCACGCAGTAGTCTTTAAATAAAAAGTATAGTTTGGAGGGCATCCAACCCATCTGCTAAAGGGTCGCACAGTGGCCCGCTTGGCTTCAATATTTGTCGAGTGACTCTATAGCTCCCAGCAGCCGGACAAATATTTTTAGTTTTTCTTTTGAAGGTATGGGAGTTCAACCTGGAATAATATGGTTTATTTCTGCTTTTTACCTTTCTGTCAGGTGCGAATATCCGTGCAGACGTCCCGATGCCACACAGCCACCATCAGGCTTGAGATTGTTAGCAACCAGCCTTATCAGTCACCAGAGGCAGAACTATTGCCACAGAACTCACAACTGATGAAGTCTGAGCTGGTGAAAGAGGTGACGCGCTCTGCTGAGGAAGCCCAACTCGCTCACCGTGAGGCCACGACTGCCAACATAATGCCTCAGGAAGAATATGAGGAGTACCGACAGAGTCTGGAACCCAGCTTGTATGCACTTCTTGAGGAAATCCAAGAACTGGCTCTCCTGGATGTGTCTAAAGGAGAAACCCCTGATGAGTCCTAAATCTGATTATCAGAAACCACACTGAACATTTGAACAAATTAGAACATGTGCACTGAATATACAATTTTACGCTTCATGCTATTGTTTGGTAATAGAGTACCTATTTTTTAATAGTGGAATCATGAATGTTTCTTTCATGTGAATTTTATAAGGCTGCCCATGCATTTTAGTGTGTAAGTACAAGAGAATCCATGCAGTGCCTCTCCCTGAATGAGGCAACTTTTGAAAAAACAAGCTGGACTTGACATTGTTGAATGCCTAAAGAATAGTCATTTTTAAGACTGGTGATGCTCGAACTCTCAAATTCCATGCACTGTGTGGCAGCTTTTAAATCATCAAGGACCAATTTAGAAAAGTATATCCAGTCTTTGGTGCTTGTCCTTCACAGCTCTTGCATTCAAGCTGCTACGTTTGTCTACCTCTTGTGACTCTCTTTTCGTCTCCCTCCCGTTTGATATTCCGTAAATCCTGACCTGGAGTGATCCAGTCACCTTTTTATTTTATTCCATTTTTATTTGTAGTGTGGGCCCTATGTAAGTGTGTCTGAATTAATTGTTTTAGCAGCCTCCAGATTCAACGAAGTGTTCTAAGCAATGCTTACACTTTACAAGCGTGCACTACCTGTTTCCGGAGGATGATGCCTTCATATTGCAGTGCTGGACACGCAGTGCCGGGCCTTCTGTGCTGACACATAGTAAATACAGTGAAGATGTACTACTCGGCTCAGGGGACCTCTGAAGAAAGATTATATTTATTGCTGAAGAACAAAGGAATTACTGTAGCCACTGCCTGGATCTGAGTACATTTCCCTGTGTTGAGTAAGTTATGGTAAAAGTGGTCACCATCTGCTCAGTTAATCAAGAGTAATTAGCAAATTTAATTACTCAAGGCCTGAAGATTCACCCACATTTATTATTGTAAATTGAGTTAGTGTTTAAATTAGACTTTGCTCGGTTCAGTGTATGGAAAAATAAGTGAAGACCATAGGCAGTGGACAGAATTAATTCACCTGAATGTATTAATGTCTCAAAACCCAAAGTGGGTCCACAGCTTGGTCCTTTTGATGAGCCGCACTGGAGTGAGTATGTTTGTCCGAATAAACGTAAATATTTTCTGGTGTATACATTTTTTAAAAACAATCTAGTTTTAATAAAAGCCATTTTTTACCTCTCATGTTTGTCATCCTTTATTGCAGCACTTTAATGACAGGATGAATTCTGTTTTTACGTAAAATGCCTGACTTGTGACATTTGAATTTTAGTCGCAGACTCCTAGAAAGTTCCTAATATATTCCTTCACAGGGCTGTGTTAACTCTGTTTTGTAGTCTGCAAACTCTCGTATATACTTTCATAAACTGTGTTCTCCGCATGAAAGGACACGTTTAAAAAATATATATTTTCGTTCAGTATACGCCTTCTCTGAAAGTGGAAAATCATTAGCACATTGCAGTGAGGTTATGCACAGCTAACTGCTTGTTAATTTAAAAACACAAGACAGGAGTGCGAGCTATTAGCCCGGTCCTGTTCCTCCTATTCTTCTTCTGTGGTCCCCCTTGCCTCTGTCATGTCCATACTTTTCTTTATTGTTGTTGTTTGGAGGAGACACGTTGTGAATAGTCTCGCGTCTTGTTCCTCACGTGTGACATCATGCCACCTAGTTACACCGCGTCTGTGTTACATCATACCCATTTGATACCATTGTGACATTTGAGATGTCGCTGCCTCTGCTCCCATTGCCCCTGCTAAAGGTTGTGCTCGTAGAGTAACATTATGTTCTCTGAAACTTGGGGCTCACTGGCCGCATCTGTTTAAATGTTACATTTTGATACACATTATGGTAGACCGCACTGTCTCTGCTTGTGGAAACTGATTATGAACAGCGTGAGCCTCGGTGAGCGCGCCCTTAGGGCCCGGAGCCCCAAGTCGCACCCCCTCACCCCCCTTGTTCGCGCCAGTAGCCCGATGGGCTACTGGCCGGAGGAAGTACTTCCGGGTCAGGCCGTGACGTATGTCCGGCGGGTGCCTGGCCCGGAAGGGGTAGAGCTGGGGTGGGGGCTATTTAGGCCCCGGCCTCACCTTAGAGCCTTCTCTTGCACCTGCAACCTTTGTGACCACGGACCGAATTCGCCTGGATAGGGAGAGCATTCCCTCACGCACAGATTGCATGGTCCTGCATGATGCCTCGCCGGACATGGGCCGCCGGAGTCCGATCTCGAGCTTGAATGTGTCGGTGAGGCGCCTCAACGGGGAATTGGCCAAGTTGTGCCCAGGATCGGGCTGCTTGTGTCACATTCCACATGGACTGATCACAGGGGACATGATGTTTCATCAAGACGGCGTACATTTGTAGGACATTGGCACCGATGCATGGATCAAAGGGATTTGGTCTTTTGTCTAGAGCTTGTTTGCAGGTGGTGAGGGTGAAGGACCTGTGGGCCCTGGTCACCCTAGTGGCGGAAAAGAGACCACACAACATTGATTTCCAGGGTTAACGGGAGGCCTGCTTACATACTCCCGAGGCCAGCACTGAGGGGAGAGCCTGTAAGCTCCCCGCAGAGAGAATGTGGACACCGGCTGGGGAGGCAAGGGCGCCAGGTCACAAGCGCCTCCTTGGCAGCCTGGTGGAGGGGGGGGCCCCGGAAAGGACGGACAAAGTCCGAGGGCTGGGGGCTCACCGCTCAAGGACGCAGGTGGGTTGCGCCTTGCATGGTTCTCAGATAGGAGGGGCAAGCCAGAGGGCCCCTTGGGGCTGGAGTAAGTAGATAGTTCATAACCGGTGGTTATGATCAACGATAACACTTGTAAATAATAAAATGTAAAGATTGAACTTATAAATGTGAATTTAAAATGTTTTGTCATGTTTATGAACATGTGTTAATTATTAAACAGGGCCAATTGTTCTACCTACACTCATGGACTGGCAATTTTGATTGTGGGAGTACAGGGGTTGGGGCGGGGGATTACTTGGGGGGTCCGGGCTCTATGAACAGCGCGAGCCTTGGTGAGCGTGCCCTTAGGGCCCGGCCCCCCAAGCCACACACCCCCCCCTTGTCCGTGCCAGGAGCCTGATGGGCTACTGGCCGGAGGAAGTACTTCCGGGTCAGGCTGTGACGTATGTCCGGCGAGTGCCTGGCCGGGAAGGGGTGGGGCCGGGGTGGGTGCTATTTAGGCCCCGGGCTCACCTTAGAGCCTTCTCTTGCACCTGCAACCTTTGGGACCACGGACGTCTTTTTATCTCCCACCCACCCGTCCCTTAGATTAGTGCTTTAAGGGCAGGATAGGGGTAGGGCTTGTCAGAAAAGAGACCACACAACATTGATTTCCAGGGTTAACGGAGGCCTCCTTACATACTCCCAATGCCAGCACTGAGAGGAGAGACGGTAAGCCCCCCGCAGAGAGAATGGGGACACCGGCTGGGGAGGCAAGGGCGCCAAGTCACAAGCGCCTCCTTGGCAGCCTGGTGGTAGAGGGGTGGGCCCCGGAAAGGACGGACAAGGACCGAGGGCTGGGGGCTCAACGCTCAAGGACGCAGGTGGGTTGCGCCTTGCGTGGTTCTCAGATAGGAGGGGCAAGCCAGAAGGCCCATTGGTGCTGGAGTAAGTAGATAGTTCATAACTGGTGGTTATGAACAACGATAACACTTGTAAATATTAAAATGTAAAGATTGAACTTATAAATGTGAATTTAAAATGTTTTGTCATGTTTATGAATATGTGTTAGTTATTAAATATGGCCAATTTTTCTACCCACACTAATGGACTGGCAATTTTGATTGTGGGAGTACAGGAGTTGGGGCGGGGGTCTACTTGGGGAGTTCGGGCTCTATTGGCTTCATATGCTCTTTTTAACTGTTAATAATAACATAGTATAGGAAATTAGCCCCTTTGCCCAAGGGATGAGTCCAGTAGTCTTAAAGTTAAGCACTCTTTCCAGTTATAATCGTGAATAGCCGTTGGTGAATATCAAATATGTTATATTTTAGTCTAATACTGCATCATACGAGTGTTTAATGTTATCAATGTAATTTTCTATAAGTTAGGCTCTCCTGTCTGCTTCACGGTGATTCCTTGCAAATGGACATCATTTTAAAAGTATGACATATTCAAGCGTATCCCTTTCCACACCATTATCTTCTAGTGATCTATTTCCATGCATGATAAGAAAATCTGTGCTATGCACAAAATCAAGTTGTACAGTTCTGCTAATCGGTTTCCTTTGCATATGTATAGGAAAGAGAGCATGGTAACAGTGTCCCGTGTATCTCATCCCAGAAGGTTGCAGGATGTGTCTAGGGCAGATGAATGTGCATTCCCATTTCATCAACACAACAGGGACACACTCCAAAGTAGGAATCATCCGCTTTCTTTAATTTGACCCGTGTGGCAATAAAATAAAGCTGTAGACATTTTAAATCACCAGTTAGGACGTGACATTCCTCAAAATGTTACTTGTGAATTTACAACACCTCTATCACTCCTCATCTGACAATCTTACTCCGATATCTAATTTTTATTCCATCCTCCTCTCTGCAGTGAGAGTTGGCAGTATGTCCGATACACATGTAAAGTGAACTTTTCCCCCTGTTTCTAGGCACCAAAATCATGCCAGAGAATTACACTGTGTACCTGCTTTTTTGGTGTAGACCCGTTTATACCTGTGTGATTATTTTATTGTGAATATTTTGTCAAACTCAATGAAATTAATTAGTCCTCTGATTTTCTTGACTATCATATTTTAAATACTGTCTAACAGTAATCCCAAATTACAATTCCGAAATCCACGTAGGACTCCCGTTGCTTGTGAGAAGGAAGTTACGAGCCAGCTGGTTCACCCCGTAACTCCTCGCTTCGAAGTGCACCTGCCGGAAATTGGAGAACATATGGCACAGCGACAAGACGCCGGACAACCGCGCTGCCCACAAAGACGCCATCCGCAACGACGACCACCTCATCAGGATCGCCAAAAGGACCTCCTTCACAGACCACCTTGACAACAACGCACACAACAGCAAGGAGCTCTTCAACATCGTGAAGGAATTCTCCAACCCCAGCTCCAGCGCCAACAACATCCCACCATCGGAAGCCCTTTGCGACTCCCTCGCCACCTTCTTTCACCGAAAAATCACCGACATCCATGACAGTTTCAACCCCCGGACGACCCCTACAGGCCTCGACACACCGGACCCACCGCACCCCACCCACCACGACTCCCTGACAAGTTGGGCCAACGTGAGCTTCGAGGACACAATCAAGACCATGGGCACAATCCACTCCGGATCCCCGTCCAACTCTCTCCCACACCACATCTTCAACAAAGCCGGCATTTCCATCGCACCTCACCTGCGCAACATCATCAACCTCTCCTTCGAGACCGCTACCTTCCCTGAGAGCTGGAAGCACGCAGAGATCAACGCCCTACTGAAGAAACCCAAGGCGGGAGAAGCCGCACTGCAGGGAGGAGGCAAGATGGCGATTGCACGGCTGGACGTGTGAGCTAACCTCTCTCACCGAAACCACAGGATATGGAGTAGCTGATAACTCCGCTTAGTAATCGGCTGTCTTTGGGGGCTCGTTTACGGTTAGAGGCTCTCTCTTGAATCACCAGGGCGTGAGAATTTTTGTTAAAAAAGCTAAAGTCGATAAAACTTTGAAACCGTGTAAACGGTGAAAATACCTCTATGCTGGTGGTAGTCGCAGCGCTGCTGAAACTCCGTAGAGCCTGGTGGGCGGTAACTCGCACAGGTGTTGCTGGTCGGTTACGAAGTAAGCTGCAGCCACAGAACATCGACTGCAACCGCTTGGAAAACTGGCTGAGACACACGATGGCTTCTAAAACTACGCGCAAGCAACGCGGACAAGAGGCTGCAATAGATTGTGAGGCACCAGCTGCAAATATCGATCAAGGTGAGAAAACTCTTGGTACTGCCACAAAAAAAAATGGGAAGGGGACTCCCTCTAGAGTGACACAGACGATATCTGCCTTATTTACGGCTTCAGAGCAAAAACAAAAAGGGAAGGCTTCCAAGGTTCGGCAAGAATCTCAGCTGGAAGGTTCAACTGCAGCGCTACAGAAGGTCATTAATGTTTCCAACTCATTAATACAAAGTATCGATAGTGATTGTGTTAATTCAGAAGGGCAGCACAACACTGTAGAGAAAGAAGGCTCTGTGTTAAAATCTGATGACACAAATGTGACGGAGAAATCTTTTTCTGGGGCATCGGCTAATGCAGTCTCTGCAGAGGCTGAATCTGTGGATTTCTACTCAATTTCAGAAAACTCAGCCTCCTCGTGTGAAGATTTAGTGGCACAATATTCCAAACAGTTGCGCTTAGAGAGGGCAGAGAGTGAGTATGATGAGAATGAACCAGCTGATTTTATGGAAGAGGAGAGTCCCGTTACAGTTAGAGCCGGGAGTAATATACACGCGCTAAGTGGAGTGGAAGAGGTGTCGGATAATATCACGCTGACTACGATATATCAGACTATTCTCAGCCATATGGATAAAACTGCTTCAGAGAGCCACAAAATTCAGAATTCATGTCGGAAACTACAAGGCTCTATTCGGAAGTTAGCCAAAGCACAGTCAGATTTTGGGGAAAGGTTTACAGAGGTGGAAACTAGAATTTCTAATATTGAGGACGAGCTGGTTAAACCGAAATCGATAACAGAAACTTTAAGCGCCAACAAGGAGGATTTATTATGGAAAATGGCTGATTTTGAAAATCGTGCTCGTCGCAATAATTTAAGACTTATGCAGATTCCTGAAGGAAAAGAAGGCCAAGATCCGCGCAAATATATAGTTGAACTTTTTCAACTGGCTTTTCCGACTTTGAATAAATGGGACTGGGAACGAGAAATTGATCGTGCCCATAGGTTTCCTTTCAATCATCGATCCGATCAGAATCTAACTAAACCAAGACCTTTTATCGTAGCCTTTAATAGTTTCCGCGCCAGAGAAGATGTATACATGAGTACCCAACCTAATAGGAAATCTATGGCGGAGGGTTTTTCCTTTTTTGCCACACCTGACTATTCCAAATACACAATGGATAATCGCTGGCAACTGCGACAGTTGGTGCATTTATACCAAACAAAAGGTGCCCAAGCTTATATTATGAATCCAGCAAAACTCAAAGTGATTTATAAGGAGAAAACTCGCTTTTTTACAAATGTTGGTGAAGCGAAAGAATATCTACAGTCCTTGAATGACTCTTAATTTAATCAGGTCTATGAAACTGGAAATTCTGTTAACCTTGAACTATCTATGTGTTTTTTTGGAATGCATTTTTGGAATTACTAGAAGTATTCTAAAAGTTTTTTCTTTCTTAAATTTTCTGATTCTGGTACTTAGTCATTTAGTCTGGATAGTATTTCTTTTTTTTTTTTTGTCCTGTGGCGAAGTTAGAGGGGCTTTTAGCTCGGTACCATCGACAGGACCATAAGTCCTAAAGCCTCGATAAGGGGGGGTTGGAAGGGGTTGCTTTTTGAGGGAGGGGAAGAGGGAAGGATTTGGGAGGGATGGAGGTGGTGGTAGGTACAGGGGGTAGCAAGGGTTAAAAGTGGAAAATTCATGGTAATTTCTAGTGGCTATAATCAAAAGGAAATATATAGCGGTTGGAACTCTTGTTTATGTAGAATAAGGAATTCAATACTCACTAGGAGTTATTATGATTTGAGAATTTTTATATTAACACTGTATGTCGCGAAACACTAAAATATGCTCATTTAATGTATCTGGGCTCAATCACTTTAATAAAAGAAGGAGAATTGCAGCTGAAATCCGTTTTATTCAACCCGATATCCTCTGCTTACAAGAAACCCATCTGGCATGGGATAATAGGAAACTTATAGCCGACTTAGGTTATGTTTTAATCTCTGCCACCCAACAAACTAATAACACTAGAGGGGTAATGATTTTGTCAAAACCCGGTTATTGTGAGGCAGTTCATAGTTTAGCAGACAAATGGGGTAGATGGGCGATTTCAGAATTAAAAGTGGGAACCGGATTTTTTACTTTATGTTCAATTTATGGATCTAATATTGATGAAGCGGAGGTTTTAGAAAATTTGAATACAGAACTTGCTAAATGGAGATCCCCTTTAATCATATGTGGTGATTTCAATATTAATCTAAACAATACGGAACTTGCTGGTTTAGGAAAATATGGGGGTCGTAAACCACGAGTTTTTAAAGCCTTACATGATTTGGTTACCGATCATGGCCTGGTAGATATATGGAGCAAAAACTACCCGACGTCTCCAGGGTATACTTATTACTCTGCTCCGCATAAGAAATTTGTCCGTTTGAACTATTTTTTTATGTCTACATCTATTCACAGCGGGACTAAGATTCAGATATTTCCCAGTGTTTCATCTGACCATTCACCTATGTTAATTGAATTTTCAATTTCAAAAGAGATATACAGAGTAAGAAATGTTTCATATGATAGGAAATTGTGCCTGGATGAACAATACAGAATTTATATGAGTAAGTGGATATTAGATTTTTTTAATATTAATATCGGGTCGGCTAATATTCTAAATGTATGGGATACTTTTAAGGCCTGCTTCAGAGGAGAGACGATAAGCTATGGTTTATATAATCAAAACAAATTACGATCTCAAATGCGAGAATTATATAATAGTTTAAGGGCCGCGGAGGCAGAGCTGATTAATGAAATTGGGAAGGAGAATAATTTAGATATCATACACGAGGCTGAAGCCAAAATAGCACGATGTCGTGTGAGTATAACTGGAATCTGGACCCAAGAGATTGCGCAGAAATATTTAGTACATAAACGTCATATTTATGAATACGGAGAAGCTATAGGTCGGTCTTTGGCTTTACGCTTAAAAATGAAGTCCACTTCTCGTTCAATTCTTAAATTACAGGATCAAAGTGTGGTGATTCATGAGGAACCGGGAGAAATATTAAACGTATTTCAACAGTTCTATATGGATTTATATACTCATCAACCCAACTTTGTTGATGATCAAGACTGGGAAGAGGGGATGTTTAACAAGTTAAATAATATTGATTCGCAATTTTTGGATACCCCCTTTTCTATGGAAGAATTAGAGGAAGCAGTTAAAAGTATACCTTCTGGAAAAGCGGCAGGCCCTGATTTTATTCCAGGAGAAGTATATAAATGTTTTTTTGAATCACTAAAAAAGGTTATGTTAGAGATCTTTAGAATGGCGCAAGAAGGGACAGCCCCAAAGACATGGAACGATGCCTCAATTGTGGTATTTAGTAAAAAAGGGAAACCACCGGAGCTACCTGGGTCGTATCGGCCAATATCACTGCTTAATTGTGATAGTAAGATTTACTCAAAGATGATTGCAAATCGCCTATCTAAGGTTATAACCCCGCTTGTATCGATAAACCAACACGGTTTTATTCCGAAAAGAGGCACGGTTACTCATATAAATAGGGTCATTACTTTATTTGATATTGCAGAGGGGGAAAACAGGGACTTAGCGTTAGTATTACTTGATGCTGAGAAAGCTTTTGACCAGGTGGAGTGGTCATATTTGTGGGAAATAATGACAAGGATGGGGTTTGGGAAGGTTATCTTAACTTCAATTCAAGCTTTATACAAAACACCCAATGCTAGAATAACCGCTATGGGTTTAAAATCTGAAAAGATTATTATAACAAGAGGGACACGGCAAGGATGCCCGTGTTCTCCCTTGCTTTTTGCTTTATTTATTAATCCTTTTATTATTAGTCTTCAGAAATCGTCTCATATTAAACCATTTATAGTAAAGGATATTGCTTATTCAGTTTTTGCATATGCGGATGATATCGTAATTGTAACAACTGACCCAGGAGAAGCAATCGCTGAGATTGAACATTTAGCTAGAGACTTTGGTGGTAGGTCCGGATATAAATTAAACTCCGCAAAAACTCAAATATTGTGTACACAAAATATTCAGTTTAAAGACCCACGGGTTACCAATGTAGTTACATATTTAGGCATAAAAATCACACCATATGCAAGAGATAGTAGATATTAATTGGCAAGAGACAATATCACAAATTAAACAATCATTGGTTAGATGGAGACGTTTGCAAATATCAATAATTGGTAAAGGAAACATTATTAAGATGAAGGTTCTTGCTAAAATATTATACTTATTTCGGAGTATTCCATTGCAGTTTCCACTTAAATATATATCGCAACTTCAGATTGTTTGTGGGGAATTTTTTGGGGCTCCGGGAAAAGTACGTCGAGCCATGAAATGGTTGACGTTGCCTGAAGAAAGGGGTGGGCGCGGGCTACCGGATTTCTTACTTTATTACTATGTGTGTTTTTTACAAAGAATGAGATATATGTTGACTGGCGAAACTATTGAGGATGAAGCGGAAGCACCCTCGATATTTTTCTTGCTATTAGGAGAACAAGCAAGAGGATGCTTATTAAAAGAACTTGAGGGTAATTATTACAAGCATACTTGCTTTAAGGTGTTGATTTCAGCTTTTCAAGTTTGGAGAAGTGTCAGGAAATTAATAAATTTGGGCAGAATTACTTTTTATACTCCCTTTAGTGCGGATAAAATTCTCCCTTCCGTTTTTTGGGACAACGTCGCTAAGAGTTGGTCAAGAAAGGGTCTATCCAGAATTGGAGATTTATATGATGGAAATGGAACATTTGTAACATTTACAGAACTATCAGATAAATATCAACTGCCTCAATATTCTTTTTTTAAGTATCTCCAAGTTAGAAACTTCTGTTTAAAAAAACAAATTATGCCCCTTTCTAATAATTTAGTGGAGGGGATTCGATGTAAAGTAAGGATTGGCTCACTTTATTTGATATTGATATTGATGGAGTCTAGAGAGGATGATATGAAAAAATATAACACTTACTGGCAAAATCAGCTTGGAATACCGGAACTGGATATTCAGGATACTTTAGTTATCGCTAGAGAGATATGTTTAGCTGCAAATTTAAAAGCTCAAGTTTACAAAACAGTTTTTCGTTTATATTATACTCCCAAACGGATGGCAAGTTGGGGTCGTAAATATGATGGGAAATGTTTTAGATGTGGGGACTCCGATGCTGATATCTTACACATATTTTTCCAATGCAATAAATTGTCACTTTTTTTAACTACTATTGAGGAATTTATGTCAGCGGTATTACATCATCCGCTTAGGATATCCCCAGCATTGATGTTAATGGGAGTGGAACCAAATTTACTTGATTCTCCTGTCTTAAGTGAGCACAAATATTTTATATTTCTAGCTATGACTGTGGCGCGTTTATGTATTGCAACGGATTGGTTATCCTCTGACGCCCCGAAATTTGAATTCTGGAGAACCAAACTTTATAGTATCTACGAATTAGAATGGAGCTTATACGCATTGAAGGGGGTTAGAAAAAAACGTATTGGATTATTAATCTTGGGTGCTCTGTCAGATTATCTTGCGCTATGATGTACTTTATGATATTCTGTTTCAAAATCCAATATGTCAGAGGTTGATTATAATGTTTATGTATAATATGCAGTGATGTTATATAATTTGTATTGTCACTAGAATTACTGTGGAAATAAAAAATAAACAAATTTAAAATAAAAGAAACCCAAGGCGGATCCGAGCGACCTCAAGAACTTCCGGCCCATCTCCCTGCTTCCGTTCCCAGCAAAGGTCATCAAGAAGATAGTTAACATCCAGCTCACCCGTCACCTCGAAGACAACAGCATCCTGGACCCCTCCCAATCAGGATTCCGCAGCAACCACAGCACCGAGACCGCCCATATCGCCGCCACAGACGACATCAGGATCCTGCTAGACAATGGTGAGACGGCGGCCCTCATCCTCCTGGATCTCTCCGCCGCCTTCGACACCGTCTATCACCGCACACTACGCACGCGCCTCCACGACGCAGGGATCCGAGACAAGGCCTTGGACTGGACCACCTCCTTCCTCACCGGCAGAACTCGGAGAGTCCGCCTCCCCCTGTTCCGATCCAAAGCCTCCGAGATCATCTGCGGCGTCCCACAGGGATCCTCCCTCAGCCCGACGCTGTTCAACGTCTCCATGGCACCACTAGCACGCATCGCCCGACAGCACGACCTCAACATAATCTCCTAAGCCGACGACACGCAGCTGATCCTCTCCCTCACCAAGGACCCTCTCACCGCCAAATCCAACCTCCACCAGGGAATGAAGGCCGTCGCCGACTGGATGAAGGAAAGCAGACTTAAGCTGAACTCAGACAAGACGGAGATCCTCATTCTCCTGTTGCTACTGGTCGAAGAGCCAGGTCTTGAGTCGTCTCCTGAAGGTCAGCAGGTCCTCGGTGTGTCGTAGGTTGAGGGGGAGGGTGTTCCAGGTCTTGGCGGCGCGGTGGGAGAAGGACCTGCCTCCGGATGTGGTTCTACGGATGCGCGGGACCGTGGCCAGGGCGTGGTCAGCAGAGCGGAGTTTCCTGTTGGGTACGTAGAAGGAGAGTCGACTGTTGAGATAGGCTGGGCCGGTTTTGTGGAGTGCCTTGTGTGCGTGGCCCAGGAGCTTGAAGGAGATTCTTCTGTCGACGGGGAGCCAGTGCAGGTTCCTCAGGTGGGGGGTGATGTGTTCACGGCGCGGGACGTCGGGGATTAGGCGTGCGGAGGCGTTCTGGATTCTTTGCAGTCTGTGGATGAGTTTGAACGAGGCTCCGGCGTAGAGGGCGTTTCCGTAGTCGAGTCTGCTGCTGACTAGGGCCTGGGTGACTGTTTTCCTCGTGTTTGTTGGGATCCATCTGTAGATCTTGCGGAGCATGCGGAGGGTGTTGAAGCAGCTGGAGGAGACTGCGTTGACTTGTTTGGTCATGGTGAGTTTTGAGTCGAGGATGACTCCCAGGTTGCGGGCGTGGTTGGTAGGGGCCGGGGGTGTCCCCAGTGATGCGGGCCACCAGGAGTCGTCCCATGCTGAGGGGTTGGGCCCGAGGATGAGGATCCCCGTCTTGTCTGAGTTCAGCTTAAGTCAGCTTTCCTTCATCCAGTCGGCGACGGCCTTCATTCCCTGGTGGAGGTTGGATTTGGCGGTGAGAGGGTCCTTGGTGAGGGAGAGGATCAGCTGCGTGTCGTCGGTGTAGGAGAGTTATGTTGAGATCGTGCTGTCGGGCGATGCGTGCTAGTGGTGCCATGTAGACGTTGAACAGCGTAGGGCTGAGGGAGGATCCCCGCGGAACGCCACAGATGATCTCGGAGGCTTCGGATTTGAACGGGGGAGGCGGACTCTCTGAGTTCTGCCTGTGAGGAAGGAGGTGGTCCAGTCCAAGGCCTTCTCTCGGATCCCTGCGTCGTGGAGGCGCGAGCGTAGTGTGCAGAGGCAAACGGTGTCGAAGGCGGCAGAGAGATCCAGGAGGATGAGGGCCGCCGTCTCGCCGTTGTCTAGAAGGATCCTGATGTGATCTGTGGCGGCGATGAGGGCGGTCTCGGTGCTGTGGTTGCTGCGGAATCCTGATTGGGAGGGGTCCAGGATGTTGTTGTCTTCGAGGTGACGGGTGAGCTGGATGTTAACTATCTTCTCGATCACCTTTGCTGGTAACGGAAGCCGGGAGATGGGCCGGAAGTTCTTGAGGTCGCTTGGATCCGCCTTGGGTTTCTTCAGTAAGGCGTTGATCTCTGCGTGTTTCCAGTTCTCAGGGAAGGTAGCGGTCTCGAAGGAGAGGTTGATGATGTTGCGCAGGTGGGGTGCGATGGAGCTGCCGGCTTTGTTGAAGATGTGGTGTGGGAGAGGGTCGGACTTCCAGTGTTGTGACACCCCACAGAATGCCCAAACTTTGCCTCCAGGTACTCACGGTCCAAGGGAAATGCACTATGGATGAATTGGGCAGGGATCTTTTGTCTACGCTTTTCCTCGTCTCCCACTCCTCCCGTATGTGGTGAGGAATATGAGGCAAGTGCCTAGGACCCTCATTCCTGTCACCACATCCTGGGCTTCTGGAAAGGTCCATCAGTCCACATGAACATTTTCTGCTCAGGCCACACCTTCTCATCCAGAGAACGCCAAATCAGACATCCAGACCCCAGTCTGTTTCGTTATGTTAATTAACACTGGGCAGAAAATAATAAAAATCTCCAGTGGCTGGATGATGCTATCGTTTCAATATGATACCGTGCTATTTTATCAAAATTGCTATTTCAGTTAAAATAATGTCCAAGCGTTCCCCCAGAGCTCGGAGAGGTTTCTATTGCTTCTGTTTTTCACAGGACAGGAATTACAATTATTTTCAATCTTTCTTAGTCAGGAGACGTTAAGGCATTTAAATATACCTGGGCAGTAGACTTCTGTTTTGTTTCCCCCGCTGCCTTTCCCAAAGGACGGAGGTGGTTTATTATAAATCTTTTGACGCGGGAAGAGGTGATTTAACACTCTTGACTTGCCCATTGGCAGAGTGGCATTAGGGGCCTTCTGCCCCCCTACCATGGCTCATTCGTGGTTCATTAGGATTCTTATGCCCCCGCCTTGTCCAAGGGTGGGGAGAGTTTGAATTTATTCAGCCCCTCCTCCTTTTCGCAAGGGCGGGTGGGTGCATTAGGGGCCTGAAACCCTTGTTGAGAGTATTTTTTTTACTGTTACCTCCTTCTTGCACAAGGACTGGCAGAGGTATAAGGGGCCTTAGAAGCTTGTTTCCGGTCCAGGGAAGGCATGGCTTGGCAGTTCGGGCTGGACTGTTCCCATGAGGCACAGAGTCAGACTGATTTGCATATGGCCATGTCTGAACTGGGGTGGCAGAGTGGGCTAAAGAACGGTGATGGATTAAACCCAGATCTGTTGACTGGGTGTGAGTGTTTGATTGGTTCTGATGCTCCGTCCATCACCACCCCCTTTTGTACCGCTTTGTTCGCCATAAGTTGGCAGGGTATGCTCAGACGTGAGTCCCTGGCTCACTTTGCCACTGGATTCAAGCAAGCCTGGCTGAAGACGGCTGAAATGCCAGAAACCGGTCCTAAGAAGCTTGTTTCCGGTCCAGGGAAGGCATGGCTTGGCAGTTCGGGCTGGACTGTTCCCATGAGGCACAGAGTCAGACTGATTTGCATATGGCCATGTCTGAACTGGGGTGGCAGAGTGGGCTAAAGAACGGTGATGGATTAAACCCAGATCTGTTGACTGGGTGTGAGTGTTTGATTGGTTCTGATGCTCCGTCCATCACCACCCCCTTTTGTACCGCGTGGAATAAACTGAGGCAGTGGCAGTACCAGTACCTTACCCATGTTATTCGGACAACGACTATCATGAGTTTCGTTGGACAAGGCTTTATTTTGAGACAAACTAGTTTCCTTTATTATTCTACCAGTATACCTGTTTGGACTTGTTTTTATGGTGAGCAAGGCCAGACACTGTGGTCGCTGGTGCTCTCAATTCTTCCTTCCACCATACCAATCGCGATCCAATCTGGCTATAAGCTTTGGCAAAACATATACTGCTAGAACTTCTCTCACTAAAGTAAGAGAGCAAATCACCAAAACTGAAAGAACGTTTTTAAGGGGCTCCGGGGCTAGCAGAGGTTATTCTGCTCCAATTGTGACAATTGGGGTTATTTACCATTTGTGTCCCTGACCACTGTGCCATTGGAACGCACACTGATTACCAACTAGTCCCCTTGTGCATTTGACTCGCATCATAGTGAGGTATTTCAAGACTTACTCAAGAAAGTGGTGTAAGCTAAAAAGGCATAACAGACAAAAACTCAGTAACTTTACGGTTTCCCCTTGTTGGGAAATAAGCCTCCTGCATGGCTTTAGAAAGCGTAACCCCTGCTCTGTATTTGCCATAACTTTATAAAAACAAAATCAAACAAATCTTTAACTTTTTGACAATAAGTACATAGGCTGAGGGCCCACTGCGACATGGAGTGTGACCTAAAGTTGAGGACCGTGTGCACCCCCCCACATCCCCCCTTTTTTTTTTTTATAGCATGACTACTGTTAGATCATCGGACTTTGGTGGACTCTGGTGGCGGCAGCAGAGTATAGTGGCAGAAAAGACTTTTTTTTATCCCCCCTGTGACCTGCCAGAAATAGTTGCTTACTGGCCGCTCCTATTTTAAATTGTCGTCCGTCCCCTGTAACCTGGTCCTTTGCTTTATCCCAGCACATGGATGGCACAGGTATGACTACCCTCTGTCCGTGCAGTAGGATGGGCTTAGAGTGTATTTGATGTCCATGAGCGTGGCAGCCCAGGAATCAAATTTGATTTCCTGCACATGAGTGGCACCTAAGATGGAGGTTGGAGAGCGCCTGCCAGAAAGCAATTTTTAATGCAGGTTTCCACCAAAGCATATGAGTAGGCATCTGACTGAGTCGTGTTTAACGGAAGCAAAAGCAGGATTACAATCTTCATTCCAGACAAATTGGGTTCTCTTTTTTAGTAAAGTCCTAATTGGTTCGACAACAGTTGCAAACCCCTTGACAAACTTTGCGTAAAATTCAGCTAGTCCAAGAAAGGACCTAACCTGTTCCCTATCAGTGGGGGCAGGAGCATCAATAATGCTCTTAGCAAGCTCAAGTTAGGTTGGATACCCTCCCATGACCTAGATATGTGACTGAAGACGCACCAAGTTTACATTTCTGTTTGTTAACAGTGAGGCCTTTGTCAGACAGTCTCGTAAGAACTTTCCTTAATGTGGTGTCATGTTCATTGTCATCTTTACCATAAACCAGAATATCATCTTTGAAAAATATGTTCGGCATATCACCTAGAACCATCTTCATGACACGTTGGAAACAGGCTGCAGCTGACGCTAAACTGAAAGGCATTCTGACAAAGCGAAAAGCTCCCAACGGTGTCATGGTGGACGTAAGATGTTTAGAGTCTTGGTGAAGTGACACCTGGTGATATGCCGAAGATAAATCAAGTACAGAGAAAATTCTAGCCGCATTGAGCATAGTAATCGACTCAGCAATGTTAGGGAGAGGTTGGCGGTCCACCCATATCCATTTATTGAGACCTCTCAAGTCCACACACATCCTAATGCTCTTCCCACCATCTTTGGGTGCCAAAACCACTGGGGCCAACCATTCGGACGACTCAATTTCCTCTATTACATTCAAACTGATTAATCTATCTAGTTCCACTTTTAAGGGAGTCATCAAATTTGGAACTTTCCTGACTTTGTGTATACATGGCACAGCATTTTGCTTGAGAATGATACGATGTTCAAAGTCTTTCAACAAACCAAGCTTGTCTGTAAAAACTTGAGGAAATTCTTCAAAGAATTTGTTGGAACTTGAGGTATAATCAACCAACATAACTTGGCATTTGGATTGAGAATTATACCCAAATCCCTTTGATGGCTGCATCCCAAAAGATTGTCTCCCCGATGTGCTACATATATTTTCCCAATAGCTTCCCTGCCTTTAGAGTGTATCTCATAACTATAACCAGATACATCAATACGTGTTCCCCCATAACTTACAGGGTTGATATCAGGAGGAAGTAGTTGAATATCAGGAAATGTTTTGTTCCACACTTCATTACCAATCATTTTGAAGGGAGAACCCGAATCTGCCAGCACAACAAACAATTTTCCTCCAATTTTAACGTCACATTCAGGCATGAATATAGGATCAGCATCCACCACACCATAACTTCTTACATTAGACACAACCATTCTTGGCTTAACAGTTATGGTTTCAACACCATCTATCCTGTGGACTTTTCCACCAGACCTACAGACTCTAGCATAGTGGCCCTTAATACCACATTTGAGACAAGTGGCATTCTTAGCATAACAATTTGGAAAATGTAAGGGTGATTAAAGCTCCCACAGCGATAACATTTCATTTTGCCTTGTTCAATATGAGCTTTTGCTTTAGAAGTTTGAATAACTTTACAGATATTGTCTCCTGAAATTTGTTGAGCATCAGTAACCTCATGTATATTGCTGGGTGTGAGAGTATTTTCAACCGCTGGTTTATGTTCTTTCATTTCTGTCACCCATCCAGAAGTGTTCTCTACACCTTCAACAATAGCATTTGCTTCTTTAAGCAAGGGATTCCTTGATAAGAGTTTCTCTTGAACCCTAGAGCTGTTTGTGCATCTTACTAGCTGATCACGAATTAAAGATTCAGTTAAGTCACCAAATTCGCAAAGTTGAGCTAATGTTTTAAAGATGCAACAGAATTTCCAACTTTTTCGTTTGGCTCTTGAATTCTCATGAAGAATTTATGTCGCTTAAGTACAACATTGATACGTGGACCAAAATAATTCTCCAACATCTTCATAGACATCTCAAAAACATCCGCAGGTTCGCCATTACCCTCCCATGGACAATTCATCAATACTGTCATAAATATTGCGACCCTCAATGCCCAAGTTGTGAAGAAGAATAGCTTGTTTTCTAAAAGCTGAAAATCTTTCCCCACCTATAGCCACTAAGTAAGAATCAAATAGTTTCTTCCATCTCTTCCATGGAAGTAAAGGCTCTCCTTTTTCACAGAGAAATGGAGGAGGTTGGCTCATTGAGGTGGTAGACATGTTGATATTAATGTGAGGATAAACAATATTAAGGAATAATAAAGGAGCCACATGCGATGTTTTTCTGTGCTTGCAATCACGTGAAAACTAATCTTTAAAATGATCTCCGTCTTTAATAATCTCCGTCTGTTGTCATGGAAACCTGTAAACAAAATGGTGGCACGTTATAGCGTAGCGTGACGCGACGTGCGTGATGACGTGAGGGCGATTAGCAGGAAGAAGAGAGCTCGAGCGGTGCAAGCGCGAGTCAAGAGCCAGAAACCAGCGCGAGTTACCCGCGAGCTTGAAGAAGACCAAAATTTGAAAACCAAGGTAATTTCAGATATAATTACCGATCAAACAGACTAGGAAGTGCAGGTATAATGTAAATACAGGATCCCAGGAAACAAAATTGTAGAAGCGCTTGCGTCCATAAAATCGCCAGCAGTAACCCAAGTCCATACAAATTTCGTGGGTTCACGGGGGAGTTGGTGGTAGGTAGGCTTGTCCCCCACCAGCTTCTCCTCGTCACCAGTGTTAAAATGACACACTTGAATTGTTGTGTAGAAAAGTTTAATCCACCAACAGACACTGCCAGCTCTCCAGTCTCCAGCTTCTAACTGCTCAACACAGGCATCACCATGGAGACTGGAATACAGGAGCATTTATACATAAACAATTCTAAACACATCTAGTTAATACAACAGCATACTTTCAGACCTTCATACAAGGCCAGACTCTAGGGTGGGGAGGACAGGAGACCGAGAGACCATTTGTAGTGTAATGATAGCTCTTGCCACCATCCTGATCCATTCTTTCCCCAGAAATGTTACCCAACACCCCCTACACACACAGAAACACACATACCACACACACACGTCCCAAGCAGGCTTGGAGGCAGCTGAGCGAAGCAGCCATTTACATACAGGGAAGTCAAATTAGATTTTCTGCTATATCCAACCAAAGATGCGCATAGCCCACACATGCAAGGTACATATATCTTTCATTCATAACTCGCATAGATGAGTGTGAAGGAGCCCGCTTAAGGGAGACTGGCAGAACCTTTAAAACCAGGAGTCTTTTGGGCATCTGCTTCTGAAGGAGTCGGGTAAAAACACCAGCCCCTTTACTATGAATGATGCTGCCGGGGTAGAGAGGGCAGTAATCAGTCTTTTATAGAGGGCTTCAATTTAGGTGCCCTCTAGACCTCAGAGCACATCTCGGGAACCTAGGCTATAAAACAGGGAAGACCCTAAGGAAGAATGCATGATTCTCAGGTTCAATGGGGCAAAACATATCTATTGCTACTTACTGGACGAAAACGCAGATGGGCTTACTATTGAGAACCATGCAGGGAGCCTTCCCCCCCTGAACACCGACTGTCAGCCAAAGCCTTAAGAAACGGAGATGCAATAACACATCTACTGTTTCACATGGTACCTCCTTCATTTCTATTTTTCAATCAACAAAGTACTTGTCAACAATGTGCCTAAGCTCGAGACAATGCAAACATAAGGAGATGATGGACGGAGTGCTGAAACTTTTCAAACACTCACCCCCAGTCACAGATCTGGGTTGAATCCATCATCATTCTTTAGCTCACTTTGCCACCCCCGTTCGAGACAAGGCATTTATGATTTGGCCAGTTGACAAAAAGGACACAAATGAGAGCTTTAAAAACAAATAAGGCACCAAATCTGGCCCCAAAAGAACAATTGGCACTGCTCACTCGTATTACATGTTAGGTTAGCAATGGGAACTTGATGAAGTTGAGCTAGGTGGGCTTCAGCATGATACCCTAGCAGATATGAGCAGTGTATGGCCAGGCAGCAGCTATCCTTTGCTTGCAAAATTAAAACTAAGGACTTATAGCACTGCAGTTACGAGTCCAGTTTTAAATAGTAAGGAATACGGGGTGGAGGGGCGGGGGGGGGGAGGTGTTCAGAAGTTACTACTTTATGGCAGAACTCCTCAAGGTCGTCTTCCCAAAAACAGATGCGATCCGGTCAGGAAAATCCAGCCGGCATATCTTTTCTTTCATATAAATCGCGAAGCCATGCCATTTCATCACATTGGTATTTTTTTACTAGAACCACTTGCAGCTATTTCATGTCCAGCCAAACGCCGGCAGCACAGCCATACCGCTTTTCCAGGAGTGGCATTTCAGGGCCTCAAAGCTAAGGTTTTTCTTCATGGCAGTACTAGGCCTAAGTGTGTCATGCCTACAAGAGGTCAATTTCAAAAGAAAGAAAGGCCTCCTCTTTTCAAAGTTGATCATCAGACTATTTAATTCGATGCCCTTCAGATGTTAACAAAATCCTAGTGCAAAGAAATGTAATCTCGCCTTATAGCAAGGCGAATGTCATTTGATTGTCTCTTCTCCTTTCCTTCATGGTGTTTTCTACCACTTTGTCCGTTCTGCCTGATCCTTCTAACTCTCCTCCAGGAAGCTAGGGTTCAGATAGTGAGAGTTAAAGAGTGGAACGGTATCTGGGTGCCCCTGGATGACTCCTTCTACAATGCCAGCATGCAACATGGTAAGCTGCTGGTACTAATTTAAAGGGATAGGTTATACGACTGGTTCACGTACAAGAGAGGAAATGGGTAAGAAGCGGTATTATTGAGGTACAAGATGGGGTCAATACCGAGCAACACAGTCCACACCAATACGACTCACCATATTGTCCTGGAATGTGAAGTTGCTCTTTACCTATGCAAAAATCGTCCAGACACTTTGTGACTTCAGGAGAAGCATGAGGCATTTATAAATGGAATTTTTTTTAACTACAAGCGGTTCTGTCGGGTGAGTCATTTCCGAACTTGTGCGGACACAGTAATTGGCAGAATACCATTGACTAATCGCAATCTCCAGCTGAATGAGTCAGCTGTTCTTCCGATTCAAGTATCCAAATAAATACCTATCTACTTATCTGACCCTCGAGCTGAACAAATCAGCCGTGATTAAAATAGAGGATCTCATTAATAGCATATACAGATATCCGTCGGTAGCACATTCCTGTCTGCCTCTACATGAACATCTATTTCTGGTGAATGGTATCCAGCTTCTAATCACCTACGTGCAGGCGCTTGGTCACTACAAAGATCCCTCATTTACACCAGCGCCCTCTCAGCGAAGAATCCAACCAGTTGGTGGATTGTCCCCTTGTTTCCAAGCCGATCATGTGGAATTCAACACCACCATATCTGGCTGTCCGTATCCACCTAACTGTCCTGAAGAAGACCCATTGTGACGTTGGCTTAGTAACGCACACTCCTGGGTCGAAACGTTGACGCCTCACAACAGTCCATGTCCTACAGTCTCCTCACCCGAAAATTGAAAAAGGACTCAAATCAGGGGTCTTGAGATTACCTTGTATAGGGACAGATGTCAATTGATTCATACATTTTATATGATCTCCTCACTGTTTGTATTGTATGCACATTATCACCTTGTTACTTGCTTTCACTTATTCTCCTAAAAGTCACGCACTGGTTTTCCATTGATAAGATTGTCTATGTGATAGCATAATGCACTAATTGTTGAAATCATACAATAATACTCTTGGTGTGTTTCATGGTACGTATTAACCCTTTCAGTGCTCATGACAGAGCAGATCCGTCATGAGCCACGGTCGGCATGTGCTCATGACGGAACCGCTCCGTCATGGCACCCACACATGAGGGAAAGCGTTGGCGCTCCCCCATGGGCGGCCGATTTAGCCCCCACAGAGGGCGATGGCAGCGGAAGAGTTTCCGCTGCCACCCCCGACCCTACCCCCGGGCAATCCCATGACGTCAGAGCGCACAGCGCACGCCGACATCATCAGGAAGCCCCGGACGCGCGGGAAGCCACTTGCTTCCAGGCGTCCAGGCAGCAAGGGTGAGTGTTTGCTGCTCCGGTGGGGTGGAGGGGGGGGATTTGTTGTACATTGAGGCATCGGGGGAGAGGAAAGAGTTTTTCCTCTCCCCTGATGTCTCAATGCAGGGCATTCCTGCTGCATGATCGCGCACAGTGTCGCAATCGTGCAGCAGGAATGCCCCCACTAGACACCAGGGATGTGTTTTTTATTTAAAGGAAGTGATCCCTTGGGCAAGGGTCGCTTACTTAGGGGGCCAATTACGTTAAAGACTTCTCCACCCGATTTTTGTTTTGGGTGTTTCTGGCCCCGGGGGGTGCAGAAAAGCCCACTAGAGCCAGGGATATTCTTAATATAAAATGGAAGCGACCCCTTGAGCAAGGGTCGCTTCCAGGGGCAATATTTTTTTTTTATGTGTATTCTGCCTCGGCAGGTTGATATGGCCTTTCTGAATACCCCACTAGACACCAGAGAGTTCTTTATTTATTTAAAGGAAGCGACCCCTCGGGCCAGGCTCGCTTTCTTCACTTCCTTAGGGGGCACATTATTTTTAAGACCGAAAAGTCCACTAGAGCCAGGGATGTTTAAAAAAAATAAAATGGAAGCAACCCCTTGGGCAAGGGCCGCTTCCAGGGGGCATATATTTTTTTATGTGACCGGACAGTTTTCTGGGCCTTTCTGCCCCCAGGGGAGGGGGGGGGCAAAAAACCCACCAGGAAGTTTGTTTTGTGTGTAATGGAAGCGACATGGTTACTTTCAAGGGGGTAAAATGTGCTGCCCCCAGAAAACACCACTAGACACTAGGGACTCATTTTAAAATTAAAATGGAAGCGACCCCTTGGACAAGGGTCGCTTCCAAGGGGGATATTTTTTTATATGTGTATTCTGGGCAGAATGGCCAGTTGTTTTGGCCTTTCCGCCCCGCGGGAGGGGGGGGGGTCAAAAAACCCTCCAGGGATTTAGTTTTGTGTGTAATGGAAGCGATGTGGTTGCTTGCAAGGGGGTAAAATTTGCTTAATGTTTTTTCTGCCTCTCCTGGGGACAGATCTGCCTCTTTTTCTGGCCTTTCTGCCCTAGGCAGGAGGGGGGAGGCAAAAAACTCTACTAGGCATCAGGGATTTATTTATTGTGCAAAGGGGGCACATTTCTGTCTGCTGTTTTCTTCCCCACCTAGGGGACAGATCGGCCTGGCAGACAACCTCACCCGATCCCTTGGGCAAGATCACACCCCCATTTTTCTCAGCCCTATTTGAAGGCCCATCTGACAGATTGACCATTTGGGTAGTGACATAGCGTGTTATGTTAATTGTTTTATTTCTTGTGAATTGCAATTGTAATGCTTTATTTCTCCCTTTTTATTCTAGTTCAAGGCTTTTGCTCTTTAGTCTGTTCCAGGTTGCGGTTTCGTTACTGGTGGTTCTGCTGTTTGTGTAGTTGCATGTGTTTGGTAAAAGACTGTTTTTTTGTACAATGTAAATGAGTTTCATTTCTCTGCATGAATGTGTTTTTTGCAAATGGAGTAATAATAGCAGTATGTTTGGCTTCTGTTTTTTGAGTGTCAAAAACCTTTTGCATTTGTGCTTGATGTGTATTTTGTTGTCTTGTGAGTAATTGGTTTTGTTTTTATCTTTCTAGTGTGATATCGTTGGCTTTTGATGTCTCTCTGCTGAGTAGGTGCTGGTGAGTTTAGCGGTCTCTTGCAAGTGAATCGTATAGTTTTTGAGTATATAGATCTTTGTGATAAAGGCACACATTTTTTTTACTTACTTATTTTGCTCATTGTTGGTGGTTGTTGACTTGTTTGTGCAGTCTCTTTTCTTAGTAAGGATAATGGCTAGCTGTAGGTTTACTGCTCAGCAGGTTGTTGGTATGCTTTTTGAGTCTTCCTCTGACCATGTTTCAGAGACTGACTGCATCTGAGGCAGAGGAGGGAGTGGAAGATTCAGGCAGTGAGTTTTCTCTCCACATGGAATCATCGAATGATGAAGCCACTCTCAGTGCGAATGAAGTTACTCTTAGTGCGGATGAAGTGCCTGTTTTAGAGGAGGACTTGATGTGCTGATAGTGCAGCAAGAGGCATCTGGGCTGCAAGGCTTCCAGGCGGAAGTGATGACCCCTGGGTTGCCCCAGGCATGATGCAGCCGGCATTGCCAGACTTTACTGGTGTTCCAGGGTGTAGAGTAAATACAGAAACATTTTTGCCAATTTTTTTTCAGTTGTTTATGGACGCTGTGTTTTGGGCAGAGATTGTTGAGCAGACTAATTTGTATGCCGAACAGTGTTTGAGGGTCAACAGTGCACGCCTTAGGCCCCACTCTAGAGCTACACGGTGGACTCCCACAAATCTGGAAGAGATGAAGAAGTTCTTGGGTTTAATTTTTTTGATGGGCTTGCTAAGGAAGCCATCAATGTCTTCATATTGGGCTACTAGTCCCTTGATGGCAACGGCTATATTTCCGGCAGTCATGAGTCGTGTTAGGTATTTGCTTCTGCTTTGGAAGATGCATTTTGACGATAATGGTTTAGCGTTGCCACAAGATCACCCTGATTGTGACCGTCTTTTTAAGATTCGGCCTGTCATTGATCACTTTGTTGATCGTTTTTCTGAAATCTATGCTCCAGGGAAAGAAATAGCAGTGGATGAGTCTTTGGTCTTGTTCAAGGGCTGCTTGGTTTGTAGGCAATACATTCCTAGTACGAGGGCACGCTATGGAATTAATCTGTATATGCTGTGTGACAGTAGGACTGGATATGTCTCTAATTTCAGGCTGTACACTGGTAAGGAATCCAGGATTAACCCCCCTGGTTGTCCGTCCACTTTTGGAGTGACTGAGAAAATTGTGTGGGAACTTGGTAGAGGACTTTTTAACAAAGGCCACCATTTATATGTGGATAACTTCTACACTGGTATGCGGTTGTTCAGGGAATTGGCCAAAGTGGACACTGTTGCTTGTGGCACAATCCGCTCTAACCGTAAAGGTTTCCCAAAAGAAATTGTTTGTCAAAAGCTTGTGCGGGGACAGAGCAGTGCGTTGCGAGGAACTTCTAGCTGTGAAGTTTTCAGCCAGGCGAGATGTCTACATGCTGACTACCACGATGAAAGCACTTCACCTGTGACTGTTTGGGGTCAGGTTTCTGAAGCGCGCAAACCTGTGTGCATTTTAGACTATAATAGGCACATGGGTGGTGTTGATCGAGTAGATCAGAGGTTGGAACCTTACACTGCTCTTCGTAAGGCTTACATTTGGTAAAAGAAATTGGCTATCTATCTTTTCCACTTGGCAACCTTTAATGCTTTTGTTGTATTCAAGGATTCTTGTCCTGAGTCAAAGTTGACTTTTGCTAAGTTTCAGGAGTCTGTAATTGGCAGCCTTGTTGTAGTGGAACAGGCAAGTGTTCCTAGAGTTGGAGTGATCGAGGATGTGGCTAGATTGAAAGATCGCCACTTTCCTGATCACATTCCTCCCACACCCTCCCAAGACTTTCACAGTAGGAGCTGTAGAGTCTGTTGGCAAAAGAGGTACACGGAAGGAAACTCGTATGTACTGCCCTGAGTGTCCTTCTAACCCTGCGCTGTGTGTGCCTGCTTGTTTTAGAATGTACCACACGCAAAATAATTTTTGGGAGCATCCATGAGTGTTAAAGTGAACTGCCTGTTCTCTATTGTTTTATATTTTTTGTTCAGTTTCAAGGCTGGCTTTTGTGCAATGTATTTAGATTCAGATTTTGTGTTAATAGTTTTGTATCTATTTGCAATTTGTTTGTGTTTTCTTTTTTGTATAAAAAAATCCTAAATGTGATGGCGGTGTGTGTAGGCTGGCGGTGTGCGTGGACTGGCGCTTTGCTGGTGGTGTGCGTGGACTGGCACTTGTCTGGCGGTGCGCGTGAACTGGTGCTTGGCTGGCGATGCACGTGGACTGGCGCTTGGCTGGCAGTGTGCGTGGACTGGCGCTTGGCTGGCGGTGTGCCTGGACTGGCGCTTGGCTGGTGGTGTGCTTGGACTGGCGCTTGGCTGGCGGTGTGTGTGGACTGGCGCTTGGCTGGCGGTGTGTGTGGACTGGCGCTCGGCTGGTATTGTGAGTGGACTGGCGCTCGGCTGGCGGTGTGCGTGGACTGGCGCTTGGCTAGCAGTGTGCGAGTAGTGACTTGCTGCTGGTCACTACACACACTGCTAGCTAAACGCCACTCCACGCAATCCGTGAGCTGGTGTGGTTGCTGTGTCAGGAATGTGGGCGTGTGAAAGTGATGGACCCTTGAATAGCGCTCTGCTGGTGTGAGTGTTTTAATTTGCTGGACCCGAGGCTGGCGGTGTGAATGGTTTTCTATGTGTCACACGTATGAAAGGTGTATGAATGGCCTGTAAAGAGGTTGGTGCCTTGTCGTGGCTTTACAGCTCACGAGCTGTGAGTCAATGGTTCAGTTTCTCGTCCTTTCAATTATTAACAGTGCATTTCATTTTTGTGAAATCTCTGGTTAATACAACTGTATATAGTGAACCATCACTCATCCTCGTGCCAAATCCAACCAGTATCTATGTGTGCGGAATAGGTGGTTGTGCAGAAATATTTGTCTTCTCTGTCTTTCTCAAGCAGGGTGTACCTTGTCCCTTTTTAGGTCTCGCCTTACCCGGCGCATGCGCTGGTCTGGCGAGACTTATTGAGAGGGCTCCAAAAAGTGCTACCAGGCCAGCCTAGAGCTACAGTGCATGTGCGCGGGCGCGCGCCGCGCTTTACCGCGATCACTTTAACTTTCGCAGCTGCTTTGATGTTTGATCGTTATTGCGATCGCGATCACTTTCACTTTCGCGGCCGCACGGCCGCTTTGCATAGCCAATAGGTCTCGCTTTTGGGACCTTATAAGTATTTAGTTAACCAACTGTTGCATGGCTAAACACTTATAAGGTCCCAAAGGCGAGACCTATTGGCTATGCCAATGCTTGTTGTGAATGTTGTAATGTGTTGGTTTCGTGCCTGGTGGTGTGAATGGTCTTGTGTGTATCATGTATGAAAGGGGTGTGAATGGCCTGTAAAGCGGTTGGGACCTTGACGTGGCTTTACAGCTTACAAGCATGACATTCTGGGTAGGAAAACATTGGGGGATCCACGCAAGCCGTGTCTAGTTTTCAGAAATGTTTGGGTTTGGTACTTTCCCAAGATGGCCGCAGAGCCCGGGGCCAAAACCCCAGGTCCCCCACCCAAACCATGTAGTTTTGTTATAGGTAATTTTGAAGTCTCCACAGTACGATTTGGGCCATTTCCTGTTGCAGCCACTATGCCTACCCACACAAGTGAGATTCCATTTTTATTGGGAGACCTGGGGGAATGCTGGGTAGGAGGAAATTTGTGGATCCACGCAGATTCCAGAACTTTCCCACACAGAAATTTGAGAAAAAAGTGATTTTTTTTCAGAAAAATTTGAGGTTCGCAGGGGATTCTGGGTAGGAGAATGTTGGGGGACCCATGCAAGCCATACCTCGCTGGACTCTCCCGGGTGTATAGTTTTCAAAAATGTGTGGGTTTGGTAGGTTTCCCTTGATGGCCGCCGAGCCCTGGGCCAAAAACTCATGGGACCCTCCTTGTAAAACCAGGTTTGTTTGTGATCAGTAATTTTGATGTCGCCTCAATAGGTTTTGGGCCCCTGCCTGTCGCGGGTCCTTGACCCACCCACACGAGTGGGATACCATCTTTATCGGGAGACCTGGGGGAACACTGGGTAGGAGGAAATTTGGGGATTCACGCAGATTTCAGAACTTTCCCACACAGTAATTTGAGAAAAAAGTGATTTTTTTTTTCCAGCGAAATTTTAGGTTTGCAGGGGATTCTGGGTAGGAGAATGTTGGGGGACCCACGCAAGCCATACCTCGCTGGACTTCCCCGGGTGTCTAGTTTCCAGAAATGTGTGGGTTTGGTTGGTTTCCCTAGATGGCCACCGAGCCCCAGGCCAAAAACTCATGGGACCCCCCTTGCAAAACCAGGTTGGTTTGTAATAGGCAATTTTGATGTCGCCTCAATAGGTCGCGGGTACTTGATCCACCCACGCAAGTAAGGTACCATTTTTCTCAGAAGACTTTGGGAAACACGGGGTGGGTGGAATTTTGTGGACCCATGCAGATTCCAGAACTTTCTATCACAGAAATGTGAGGAAAATGTGTTTTTTGGGACAATTTTTTAGGTTTGCAAGGGATTCTGGGTAACAGAACCTGGTGAGAGCCAGTCCAGTCACCCCATCCTCAAATCCCCTGGGTGTCTAGTTTTCAAAAATTTATAGGTTTGCCAGGTTTCACTAGGTGCCGGCAGAGCTAGGGTTAAAAACTACAGCTAGGTACTTTGAAAAAAAGGGTAATTTTTCATTGTGAAAATGTGGTGTGTCCACGTTGCGTTTCTAGTCGTTTTCTGTCATGGGCACTAGGCCTACCCACACAAGTGAGGTACCATTTTTATCGGGAGACTTAGGGTAACACAGAATTGTAGAGCAACTGTTATCAACTATTGACTTTCGATGCATTTCTGCCTTCCAAATGAAAGACAATGTGTAAAAAAGAAGTCATTTTGAAAAATGACCTATAATTCTCATGCTCCCAATTTCGGAAATGTGCAAATATCTACTGTTTCTAAACTCTATATTTTGTTCCCATTTCAGAAATACATAGGTGTCTTTCATGCCTATTTTTCCTTGTATACATTTTCCCAGAATAATTGCTATATACCCGGTACATAATAAAAAACCATTGCAAGACGCTGCTCAGTTATTAGCTCTGGGTTCGTCGGTTCTTGGTGAACCTACAAGTCCTATATATCCCCACAACCAGAAAGGTCCAGCGGATGTAACAGTATATTGCTTTCAAGTCATAATTAGAAGAAGTTAGAGGTGAAAACGTTGACACAAATGGCTGGTTTTTTTTAACTAATTTTAAATTTTTCCTATGTTTAACTGTTAGTTTCTATATAGAAACCTTGAAGGATCTACATAAATGACCCCTTGCTGAATTCAGAATTGTGTCTACTTTTCTAAAATGTATAGCTTTCCAGGATCCACTATTGCTTTCATACCCATTTCTACCATTAACTGGAAGAAGGTTGAAAGCACAAAAAATAGCAAAAATAGGCTATATCCCGGTAAAATGCCAAAACTGTGTAAAAAAAATTGGGTTTTCTGTCAAAAGTCTGTCCTTCCCTAAAAGCTGGGAAAATGGTGATTACAGCCCCACAAACCCTTTTTGATACCATTTGCAGGGAAAAAACAAGACGCTTTTATTTGCAGCACTTTTTTCCCATTTTTCCCTCAAAAAACAAAATTTGGCTGTATTTTGGCTAATTTCTGGGTCTCCTCCAGGGGAATTCACAAACCCTGGGTACCTTGAGCAATCCTGTGATGTTGGAAAAAAAGGACGCAAATTTGGCGTGGATACCTTATGTGGTCAAAATGTTACAGGGGCCTAAGCGCGAACTACCCCAAATAGCCAAAAAAAGGTTTAGCACGGGGGGAAAAGGCTTAGCAGCGAAGGGGTTGATTATGAAATGCTACAAAATTGCTCACTCGACAGAACCACTTGTAGTTAATTGTGCAAATGCCCAGGTTCTGAGGGACACAGGGTCACCCCATTACAGTTCATATTTATAAATTGGAAGTTTTCCCACGAGTTTCGAAGATGTAGACACTGAGTAACAGGACAGGCAACTCATATTAAGGAAATTAAAATGTTGACATAATAGCACTATCACGTTTTCAGAAGGCTTTAATTGATAGGGTGGACCACAATACTAATGCAAACCAAATTGGATATACAAGAGGCCCTCTTAATGTCCTGGATTGTTGCCAGGTCGTGATGGCCAGCAGTCAAGGCTTACTCCGGGAGATAGTCGGTGTGACATAATGGATAACACAACACCTTCATTGGCAAGTCAGTGCTTTACTTCATAAAAAGAAAATGGTTTCTATTAACTTATAAGTAAATACTACTTTTAAAGATAAGTTAGTCATCAAAAACCAGAAGTTCCTAGCAATCTATGACCACATTTATAACTCTACAGTTTCCTTGCACTAAGGGCTCAGTTACCATGTAACATTGAACCGTATTGCTAATATTATGTCATGATAGGTGCTTCGAGTTTCCTTATTTTTAGAGTGCTTTGCTTGAGATCATACAGGAAAGGATACTCCAATGCGAGATTTACCTTAATGCACTGATTTCGTATCCAAAGGATGCTTGGTGAAATAGTTAATGTGCAGTACAGTACTAGGGTCGAATAATTATGGTATACCCAGAAACCCACCACCCACATAAGATTCATACCGACAGGAAAATCGTGGGGGATCCTTAACGTGCCCAGGTGGCCAAGTGTCTGGTCACCAGGGGTCACAGTTCAATCACCGGTAATAGGGTCCAGTTAAGGATTCAAATGTTCCTTTTAGCTAGATTTTGGGGACAGCAGTGTGCCAATTCCCCAATATAGTCCCAAAAGGGATCTTAAAGTTCAGGTGCCTCTATCTCAGGATATACTGGGTGCAGAAGAGTTTGTTAGAGGCATATGAGCTGCAGAATTCACACTCTGTGGATAGATCGCCATCTGGTGTTGGGCTCGGAAGCTTGCACCTTGTTGTTGTCTTGGAAGAAGTCTTTTGTAGTCACGAGATAGGTGACTCCTCCATTGGACGATAGTGCGCAAAAAAACAATCTGAGGATGGAGCCGATACTCCATCCTCAGATTGTTTTTTTCCGCCATTGGGTTCGGATGTAACTTCAGCGCTCCAGTTTGGTACAGTGTTTTCCAAACCTTTTTGACGCACAAATCATCAAAGAAACTTGACGGTATTGTTTCGTTCGCGTACCCTTCGACACGCTCCTTAAAAATACCCGATTCCAGTCGTCGACGCGGACCGCTGGGCCTATCGACGCCTTTCGGGCCTACGGCTAATGGAAAGGACTCCATTTAAAAAATACCCCCAGTGTGGAGCTAAATTCCCACACAGCGACCTTCACAAAGTCTGTAACCTCTGTCTCTCGCCCGAGCACGAGGAGAGTAATTGCCAGACCTGCGCCTCTTTTCGATCCAAGAAAACTATCCGTGATCGCCGGGCCCGACGACACGTTATGGTGCAATAAGCAGCTCCGGTGCCAGAGGACATCTTCAGCGAAGGCCCAGATGTCCCAGAGGAGGATTCTGAGGATCTGGAAATCATTTCTGAGGCAGACGACTCCGACTCAGACGACCACATCACTCCAGGTCAACGAGTGAGTACCATTGCCCCTACCCCGACCCCACCTGAAAAAAAGAAGGCTCCGGTCAAGACTTCGCCTGCTGGTCCCAGTCGCAACAGAAAGAAAGTTTCAGAAGCCCCGCCCCCGGGCCCGGCTCTGAACACAAAGGAAAAGCCTTCCGGCGGCTCGGCACTGACCAAATTGCATATAAGTGCCCCGCAGACACCATCGGCACCGAAGCCGGGAGCACATGCAACTCCCGCAGTCCCCAGAAAACAATCGGCACCGAGTACCTCGGCGCCGAAGGAAAACGCCTCGGACCCGAAACCGAAAACTTCGGAGCCGAAAAAGATTGACATCGAAGCCGAAGGATCCAAAAACCCCTTAGAAGGTTCTAGAGCACAAATCTAAACCTCGTTCGGACCTGAAAAAAATTGGCACCGAAAGCAACTACCGAAGATTAAGAACTTTTTCGACCGGATCCCATAGATCAGAAGCAAAAAACACTCCAAGTAGACCCCAAAACAGGACATGTGGTCAATGTTCCAAACAAGGAGAGGAAATTGGACACCCCACAAATCCCTGAGGTGCCCCCAAGGAAAAGAGACTTTGCTACTTCACCTCCACGACCCTCTTCTCCTGTTCTTCCTCCTAAGCCTTTCTCTACACCACACTCTCCCATAATTTGACGATACTCACCACCACCACAGGATGATGATGATTTAGGGGGTGGGGGAGGAAACAATGACCCTTTCACTGACCCTGATGACGACACAGATGTACCACAGGATGGTTGGGATGATTATGATGACCCAGTAGGCCTCCCAGACCCCGATGCATACCCAACAAAGCCATCTCCCCCAGATGACAATATTGGTTTTAGTCAGCTTATACACAGGGATGCCCAGTACCATGGTGGTCAAATGTATTCGGACCCCGCAGAGGAGGACTTACTAATAGACACCTTCACACAGTCACAAAAAACTGTGCAAACTTTACCAATGCTAAAAGGTGTCATTAAACACACCCCAGCCATATTCAAAGACCCTGTAAGTGCTAGAATTCTCAACCCCAGAATTGACAAAAAATATAAACACGCTCCCAATGATCCTACCTACATCAAGGGTCAACTACCTTTGGATTCTCTAGTGGTCACCAACGCTAGAAAACGTGCCAACTCTCAAACCTCCGGTGATGCTCCACCTCCGGACAAGGAGTCTAAATTATAAGATGCTTCAGGCAAACGAGTGGCTGCCCAAGCAGCTGATCACTGGAGGATAGCCAATGTGGAGGCATTACTTGCCAGGTAATGCTAGGGCTCATTCCGACCAACTAGAAACCCTATTGCAGCATTTGCCTCATCAATATAAGACCCAGGCCAATGATTTAATTCAAGAGGGCAAATTAATAACTAATGCATCAATCAAGAGTGCTCTTGATGCAGCAGACACCGCATCCAGATCCATTAACACTAGTGTGTTACTGAGAAGACATGCGTGGTTGCGCATCTCTGGCTTCAAACAGGAGGTACAGACAACTATCCTCAATCACCCGTTCAATCATGAACAACTGTTTGGCCCAGCTGTGGATACAGCATTAAAAAAATGAAAAAGGATACGGAGACTGCTAAATCCATGGGAGCATTACAGTCTCCATCCACAAGAGGTTCCTTTCGGCGCTCCTTCTATAGAGGCGCATCCAAAAATATCAGTGCAGACACTGCTTCTTCCTCATACAAAAACCCCACACTAACAGAGGATATTTTAGAGGTGGATACAGAGGAAATAACAACAAAGGAAGAGGCCGAGGTAACAACAACACTCGCGCCTCTCCCTCTAATAAACAGTGACTTCCCTCCACTCCCTCCAGACCATTCTACTCCGGTCGGAGGGACACTCTCACAGTTCCTACCTGTCTGGAAATCCATCACCACAGACAAGTGGGTAAGACAAATTATCCAGCATGGTTACTGCCTGTAACTTACAGCAACTCCACCCAATATACCACCCAAACATCGTCCAATGTCCCCTGAACATCTGACACTCCTCAAACAGGAAGTTCTTTCACTGCTTCAAAAGCACGCAATAGAACCAGTCCCCATACAACATCAAGGAACAGGAGTTTACTCTCTATATTTCCTAATCCCCAAAAAGGACGGTACCCTAAGGCCAAAATTGGTCCTCAGACCCCTCAATCTACATACAGTCAGATCATTTTCACATGATCACTCTTCAACAAGTCCTTCCACTGCTTCAACAAGGCGACTTCCTTGCCACACTAGATCTCAAGGATGCCTACTTTCATATTCCCATACACCCTGCTCACAGAAAATACCTAAGGTTCACACTGGACGGACAACAATATCAGTTCAAAGTCCTTCCATTCGGGGTGACCACAGCACCCAGGCTGTTCACAAAGTGCCTTGCAGTAGTAGCAGCACACTTGCGAAAACAACAAATCCATGTATTTCCATACCTCGACGACTAGCTCATAAAAGCCAAGTCATACAACCAGTGTGTTCACCACATTCATCAAACCATTCAGCTGTTACACAACTTGGGGTTCACAGTAAACTACACCAAGTCACACCTTCAACCCTCCTACATGCATCAGTATCTAGGAGCCACAATAGACACTTCCAAAGCTCTAGCATACCCCAATCCAGCAAGGATAGCCAGTATGCAAACCCTCATCACCAAATTTCAACCCCAACACTCTCTTCCTGCCCGACTGTTTATGCAACTCATAGGAATGATGGCCTCTTGCATTTTCATTGTACCTCACGCAAGACTTCAGATGCGCCCTCTGCAGGAATGTTTAGCACATCAGTGGAACCAGGCCAAGGTCAACTTACAGATCTGGTGTTGGTGGACAACCACACACATCGCTCTCTGCAGTGGTGGAACACACAAAATCTTTCCAGAGTGCGGCCGTTCCTAGAGCCGGTTCCACAGATAGTGCTAACAGCAGACGCATCACTCACCGGCCGGGGAGCCCATCTCCTAAACCACATAGTTCAGGGCAGGTGGACCACTCAATAAAAACTGTTCCACATCAATTACATATAATTACTGGCAGTTTGTCTAGCGTTAAAGTCGTTCCAAACACATCTCATCAACAAAGCTGTCCTAGTTCGCACAGACAATATGACAGCAATGTATTACATACAAAAACAAGGAGGAACACACTCTTTGCAGCTGTCTCATCTAGCGCAAAGTATATGGAGATGGGCCATTCCACAAAACATATATCTTATGTCAGAACATCTTCCAGGTGTGAACAATCAGATGGCAGATCTGTTAAGTTGTCAGACTCAACAGATACACAAATGGGAACTTCATCCGCAAGTTCTTCAACCCTTCTTCCAGAGGTGGGGCCAACCAGACATAGATCTGTTCGCCACACATGCAAATGAAAAATGCCCAACCTTCGCCGTCAGATTCCCACACCTGTTGTCCAAGGGCAATGCGATTTGGATGAACTGGTCAAACAGATTTGCGTACGCTTTTCCGCCACTCCCGCTCATTCCACTAGTAGTACGCAAGCTCAAACAACAGTCTCTCAAGATGATCCTAGTTGCTCCAACATGGGCACGGCAACTATGGTTCACAACACTACTCAAACTCTCAGTAGTTCCACACCAAAAAATTATGTTTCTCCCCAAAGCTGCTAACACAGAACAACGGAGACATAAGGCACCCAGATCCAGCACAACTGAATCTAGTGATCTGGCTCCTGAAATCCTAGAGTTGGGTTACCTCAACCTCCCACCGGACTGTATAAACACTATTAAAGAAGCCAGACGCCCCACTACTAGAGCTTGCTATGCAGCTAAATGGAAGAGATTCGTCACTTGCTGCAATAATTGCAAAAATTGACCCATTGGATGCTTCAATTCAAAACATTATCTGCCATTTGCTACACCTACAAAGATGCTATCTGGCATAATCATCCATAAGATTACATCTGGCTGCCCTTGTCTCCTACCTACAAAACAGTCAACATTTGTCATTCTTTATCTGCTATCAAAGCCCTTATGGAAGGCCTTAAAAGGATAATGCCACCCAGACTTCCACCCTCTCCAGTGTGGAACCTAAACATCGTTCTTACTAGACTCATGGGTCCCCCATTTGAGCCTTTACAAAAATGCGAATTACAATTCCTTACATGGAAAGTGGCTTTCCTTGTCGCAATCACCTCTCTCAGGAAAGTGAAATCCAGGCGTTAACCATACAAGAATCATTCTTATAAATACATTGTAATAAGGTGGTTCTTAGGACAAATCCAAAATTCCTTCCCAAAGTAATCTCTGTTTTCCACCTTAATCAATCAGTAGAGTTGCCAGTATTTTTTCCAAAATGCTGATTCTGTAGCGGAAAGGGCTCTTCACAAGCTCAAAGTAAAAAGAGCTTTACTTTACTATATAGACAGGACAAAAAACTTAAGGAAGACAAAGCAACTGTTTAGCTTTCTACCCACCTCATAAAGGCAATCCAATTTCCAAAGTAGGAATTGCCAGGTGGATAGTAAAATGTATTCAAATATTCTATCAGAAAGCAAAACGTACGTTAACAATTCCCCCTAGAGCGCATTCTACATGCAAACTAGGGGCTTCCATGGCATTCTTAGGGAACATTCCCCTAGAAGACATTTGTAAGGCAGCAACATGGTCTACAACACACACCTTCACCAAACACTATTGTGTAGATGTGCAGGCAAAGCAACAAGCTTCTGTAGGCCAAGCTGTTCTTAGGACACTTTTTCAAAACACTGCAACCAATACAGGCGACCACCGCTAGGGGGGACACTGCTGTACAGTCTATGCACAGAGTGTGAACTCTGCAGCTCATATGCCTTCAACGGAAAATGCTACTTACCAGTATGCATCTGTTCTTGGCATGTAGAGCTGCAGAGATTCACACGCCCCCCCGCCTCCCCGGAACCTGTATCTGTTCCAGTGTTATCTTACTTAGATACATTCTCATGGACATCTTTATGTTTATTACAAACTCCATCATTTCCCTTCATGGCGAAACACAATCTGAGGATGGAGTCGATGCCCATGCGCACAATCGCCCAAGGGAGGAGTCACCTATCTTATGACTACAAAAGACTTCTTCCAAGACAACAACAAGGTGCAAGCATCCGAGCCCAACACCAGATGTTGATCTATACATAGAGTGTGAATCTCTGCAGCTCTACATGCCAAGAACAGATGCATACTGGTAAGTAGCATTTCCCTTCTCGTGAGAGGGCACCCTTAGGAACCGATGACACTCGCAACAATCCTAGGTGATATCGTTGGCCAGAGGCAGGTTGTTAATATGAAATAAGATTTGATCACAAATTCAGTGGTAACTACAGACCTGTAAGAGCTAGAAACAATAGAATGGTATTTAGGATCACCTTCAGACTGACTCTACACCAGGGTTGTAAAGATGACCATCCTCTGAGGTGTAGAAAAGATGAGAAAGGGCACACTTGAGTTACAGAATGAGTCACAGATGTCACTGATTCACATTTCTTGACTTGTGAAGGTGATGGAGTAGTTCCTTGATCCTGATGTCCTTCTTGTTGCTTCTGGGCAGCTGGGCTTGGATGAGTGCAGCTCTAGGTCAGTTTTATGGTTCAAATCTATTTTTAATATTATTGCAAAAATGTATACATAGCAAAGCAATCCCTGATCAGTGTCCCTCAGGGTCAGAAGAACACAAAAACAAGCCATACAACACCCCTAACCACCCCACCCCTCTCCAACTCCTGTACTCCCACATTAAGGATCTAAGCGTCAGTCACCCCATCTGCAGCCAACATCCCATCTCAATCTTGCTAGCCTCAATCTTGTCTCCTATCTCTGTAAAGCACAATAAGCACAAATACTTAAGGCAAATCAGTTCATAGACATTGCTAGACAGTAATAAGATAAACGGTAGCCACGATTCTCGGTAAGCAGCTAGCTGACATGCAGTAGCAACTCCTTGTGGTAGTGCTGCGGGGCGGTGCGGGTGAGGGGCAGGGTGGGGGGGGGGTAGTAAACTCTGGCTTATGGCCGAACGGAGTTAAGTAAATAAATCAAACGAATTACATTGCGCCGCTGCAACGCCTATCAGCGAGACATATTGTGAAAGAGGAGATTTCAGAAGAGAACTTGAAGCCCCGCCCATCATTTTCATTGGGTCGCGTCAGCATTTATGCTAAACGCTGGCTTCCCATTGAAAAGGATGCTTTTTCGCCACTGCCCTTTCTCCCTTTCGTCCGGCCCATCCGGACTGGCTCGTCTGCTTTGCAGCTGTCGCGAAGCAATTTCTTATCTTTATGGGGGCCATCTGTTTTCATTTAGCATGGCCTTGGCGGGGTCGCTTTTGCGGCAGCGCTTGTTGAGTAAGTTATCATACTCTCCTGGCCTTGGATGTCGCCTCTCCTCGGTGATACCTCTCTCAGGTGCGTGAATGCGCCCTCTCTCTGCCCCGCACCCTTCTCTGGTGATACTGAGCCCCCCCCTTCTCATCTCTGTCGGGCATTTCCCTCCACACCCCCTGCCTCCTTGACATGTCACGTCTTCCTCCGGAAGGCTCCATCCACAGCCTGTGGGGGTCGGTGATGGAGGGAGGTATGCGCAGGTGCTTTGTTTGCTTTCCTTCAATTTAAGTTGCCGATTAAGAGGCTTATCGCCCCTTCCTTTGAACTGCTCCCCTCCTTGGATAGACAGGCTGCAGTCTGTCACGTGTTGGCCACCTCAGCCCAGTTTGCGCCCTCCTCAGGGGACATTTCCGCTAGCACCTTGAAACCGCTTCAGTGCCTTGTGACGCTAGAGACCCGTTTCTTAAACCTGTGGTTTTATAAGTGCACAGTGACACCTCCATTCTGGGTGTGCAACATATAGAAAGTCTGTTCTGCCTTCTGCGGGGCTGCCAAGTGTCTGGGGCCACAAGTCATCTTTCAGCCACTCCTAGCTTTCAGCCCGAAGCGCTCTGCATGTTGGGACATGTAGTTCCACACGTGTAATGCAAATAGTGGCGCTACCACCCCCAGAATGCAGAGTGCTGCGGCCTAGTTGGTGCCAGGGACTGTAAGGAGGTGGCCCATGTGACATGGAGCCCTTTGGTTCCTGTGTACAGTACCTCACACTGCTGTCTGTGCCTCAACACGTCTCTCAGGCAGTACTCCTGCCGGCACAATAGTGCGATGGTATAAACAGGGTCTAAGTGACGTGTTCCAGGGAGAGTGGAAAATGTGTAGGAGGCCGGAAAATGAATTATTGAACACATGCTCCAGTGTGGCGGCACGGGCAGGAAGCACGCGCCCCTTCTCTTCCCTTAGGGTTCTGCATCATTTTGAGGGGTGCCTGCCTATCACTTTGGGTATGTTTGCCTGTCCATCGCTTTGGGCTCTGCATCGCTTTGGGTGTCCCGGTCCATCGTTTTGGGCTCTGCGTCGCTTTGGGGGGGTCTGCGTCGCTTTGGGTGTCTCTATCCATTGCTTTAGGGGTAAGTATCGCTTTGAGTGGCCAGGTCCATCGTTTTTGGCTCTGCGTCATTTTGGGAGTTTGCGGCTCTTTGGGTGTCCCTGTCCATTGCTTAGGGGTCTGCATCGCTTTGGGTGTCCCTGTTCATCGCTAATTGCTTTGGGGTCTATATCCCTTTGGGTGTCACTGTCCACTGCTTTGTGTGTCACTGTCCACCAGGGACAGGTGTGGGGCGGGAAGGGGGCACATGGGCGGTTGTGGAGACGAAGACAGGTACACTCGCCTCCACTGGGAACAGGTGAGGGGCATGAGGGGGGCACATGGGTGGTTGTGGAGACGAAGCCAGGTCCACTCGCCTCCACCGGGGTCCAGGCACCAGAGACAGGTGTGGGGGCGGGAGGGCAGTACATGGGTGGATGTGGAGACGGACAGCCACAAAAGGGCAGCTAAACTGAAGGTTGTAACCAGGGCCGGCTCTAGGGCAGTGCGATCGGTGCCACCGCACCGGGCGCTGACTGGTGGTGGGGGTGCCATGTTTATTGCCATATACCACGTTCCTTGTCCCAGCAATTTTAAAGCATCAAGAACAACATTTGCAATGCAATAGGTCTCGCATTTGCGTGGGTTTGAGCTATTGGATTGTAAATGACAAGGCCTGTGTTTTGGTTTTTAAAACATAAATAAAAGACATTGTCATTTACAATGCTAATAGATTAAACTCTCACAAATGCGAGACCTATTGCATTGCAAATGCTTGTTACCATTGACTTTGTGGTTTGCAACTCACAGTTGCTTAGTTTTTATTTGCTGGCTTTATTTGTTTTACGCTATCCAGCTTGAGTATGTTCTTCCTGTGGAGAAGACCTTGTTTAATGTATTCTTCCTCAAACTCGCTTTCTGTCAACAGGCTTTTAAATCTTGTTCTTATTTTGTCACATTGACTGTACATTCAAAGACAGAGGTAAAATGTCAGGCTCTGTCTTCTAAGAGAGCTCAGTGTTTACCTTTCTTTCTCTTACTTTAAAATTAGAGAATTATTGTGACAATCTTGCTGCAAAAGGAAATTCTTTTTACTAGCACACAATTACATTTTAATGTATATAAATGAGCAGTGCTGATATTACAGAATATATCAGAATTAGGACAGTAAAAATTAAGCACATTTTATTTGTAATTCAAAAGTGTTCTGGAAACAAATATCTGAATATGATCAAAACACATCAGTATACTAGGTGATGACATTTCCACGCATTACCTTTTGTTCGCAGTAAAAATGAATGTGTGTGCAAATGTAATGGTCATTTCAATTGAAAATGTGTTGTCTGTAATGGCAGTATGCTACCGCACCATGCATACTCCACACTACCCCAGTCTACTCAAAATTACCACACTACAATGTTCTCCAATCTACCCTACTGCAATTTACCCCACTGAAATCTACCGCAATCTATCTCGCTCCATCCCACCCCACCCCACTAAGTTTTAGCCATGCTGAACAGCAGCCACACCGGTGTACAACATGGCTAAACACATTGCCAAACCTAGTAGCTCTTGTATAGGTGAAACATATTGGCTTTGCCACAGCTTGTTTGTATGTGTGGTTGGGAAGCTTGTACTGCTGCAGCTTATGTGGTATTTCTTATTGTGGGAGTTGTATTTTGGAGTGAGCTTCACCTGCTGCTCCCTGTACTGTGATTTTCATTTATGCGAAAGAAATGTGTCCCACTACTACTTCTACCATTGCTGCACAGGCAGCATCTATTCTGCATTAGGGAAGCTTGCAATGATGCTGTGTAGGTAGCGGCCTGTGTATGTATTTGTAAAGCATATATAGAGGCTAACTGCTGCACGAGTGTGTGGGTGTGTGTTGGTAGCTTGCTCTGATTGTGCTGTACCTGTTTTAGTTATGCGAGGGAACCTTGCATTGCTTCTGCATGAGTACGTTTGTGCGTGTAGCTTGCATTGCTTCTGGGGTTCTCCATCAATGTGCCGAAGTCGCATCTGAGTCCCTCCCAGCAGCTCCTCTTCATCGGAGCGGTTCTGGACTCTACGCAGTTCCGGGCCTATCCTCAGGCTCTGATTCCCATCTTTCGGCCTCTATATCGGGTTTCGGTCAGGTTGATGCTGCGGCTTCTGGGTCTGATGGCCTCCTGCATCCTGTTGGTGCATCATGCCAGTTGGTGAATGCGGGCTCTGCAGTGGGACCTGAAGTTTCAGTGGGCCCAGCATCGGGGCAACCTGTCCGACCACGTCCTGATCTCGGAGGGCACTGCGAGACAGTTGCAGTGGTGGCTCACGGACCGCGATTGGGTCAGTGGCAGATCCCTCTCCCTACCCCAAACGGAGCACGTAGTGGTGACGGATGCGTCCCTCCAGGGATGGGGGGGCCACATGGGAGAGGCGGAGATCAGAAGCCTTTGGTCTCCGGTGGAGTCCCAGCTCCATATCAACCTTCTGGAGCGGAGGACGATCCGACTTGCACTGAAGGCATTCCTTCCCTCTGTCTGGGGAAGTGTAGTGCAGGTGATCTGAAAGAAACACGTTAGTTAGATTCCTCACCTTAGAATATCCCCAGGCGTCAGACTGGATCCGGAAGATTTTTGTACCTAAACCCCTTGCGCGTCGCTAGGCGTCGTCCGCGGCTCCGCGTCCGTCGTTGGCGTCGTGCACCGGAATGACGTCGTCGGAGTACTTAGACGCCACCCTCGTGCGCTGACGTCAGTTCTTCTTTTTTCCGCGCCAGTAAGCGCCGATCCGGGAGAGCTACCCCTATAGTCATTTCTTGACTAACTTTTTTGACTCTTTTTGGTCACTTTCTCGACTCTGGTGCCGGTAGGATGCCTGGTTTCAAGGCCTGCGACGACTGTCACCGACTGATGTCGGTGACCGATCATCACCGCCGGTGCCTGTATTGTTTGGGCCTCGACCACGACGCGGAGTCGTGCTCCGATTGTATGGCCCTGACCTCGAAAGCTAGGCGGGAGTGGTCCCGTAAGCTTCTCGAGCTTCGCCACGCGGCTCCGCGCCCCTCTCGATCCCGGTCCAGGAGGAGGTCCAAGGATCGGTTGCGGAGCCGCACTCGACATCGTCGCTCGTCTGGCTCGAAGTCTTCGGGTAAGTCGAAGTGCTCCAAGAAGTCCAAGAGGCGACACCGCTCTTCGGACTCCCCTCGCCGGTCGCGTGACTCGGCCGAGGGTCAGGGTGGTTCCACCCCCACGGCTCCGCCGGAGCCACAGGCGCCGCGCACGTCCCCATACCCGCCGGTCCCTGGGACTGACGCGATGCCGGCGGAGGTCAGTGCCTTCCTCTCGGCCGTGAGGAGCCTGGCCCCGCCGTCGACGCCCGCTGGCGTGCCTTCGGGCCCCGCGGACTCGACTAGGCGACCTTGCGCGCCGGCAGCTCCGGCCCCGGCGCCGTTGGAGGCTCCAGCCCCGACGCCGCAGGTCCCCGAGGGGCCCGTGCCTGGGCCCCCATCGACGCCCGTTGACCTCGTCACGCCTCCTCCGCCGGCGTCGACACCGGTGCCACCTCCGATGCCGACTCCGGTCGACGTCGATCCCCGGTTCAGCCCCTGTCCGGTCCCGACGCCGGTGCGGCGCCGCCCGACGCCGCATCTGACGCCGCTAGAGACACATTTTGTCTATCGACCAGCTCCGATCATTCCTCCTGTTTACCAGGAATCGGAAGACGGGGGCCACTGGGAGGGGTCCGTGGACCCTTTGGCCCTTCAGGGCCAACTTTCACAGGACTGGGCAGATGAACTGGGGGAGGCCAGTGGTTTGGATACCTCACCGGACACTGGATTCATCTCTCCTCCGACTGTGGCTTCGGAGGAGGGTGCAGCTTTTTCTGTGGTGCTGCGCAAGGCGGCCGCGGCCCTTGGGCTTGAGCTGCCTGCCGTGGCTGTGAGGACTAACATCCTCACTGAGGTGCTTCAGTCTGCCGCATGCTCCACTGAGCCTCTGCTGCAATTCAATGAGACCCTCATTGACGTTCTGCAGGGCACCTGGTCCAAGCCCTCCACAGTCCCTACTGTGGATAGGAACGTTGCCAGGCGCCACCGCCCTGCTCCGGGCAACCCCAGTTTCCCAGTTTTCTGTCCCAACACCCCAGTCCGAGAGTCTGGTTATCCAGGCCTCTACCTCCCAATCCTCCTTCCCGTCTGCTCCTCCGGACCGGGATTCCAAGAGACTGGAACAGTTCGGTAAGAAGCTGTTCTCCTCGCTCAGTTTGGGCCTGCGGTCTTTGAACAGCGCCTGTCTCTTGGACCGTTATTCCCAGGCGGCACTCGCTCGGCGACGCTTTTCGTCGCGAGTGGAGTTGCGGTCTGTTGTACGCCTTTCTGCCTATACCACTTCTGCCCAGAGTGCTGCAGAAGATCAGGCGCGACCGGGCCCAAGTCAGCTTGGTGGCTCCGGATTGGGCACAAAGGTACTGGTATCCTGAGCTACTCAGTATGTTAACCGATCCTCCGATACGTCTGCCCCTTCGGGAGGATCTTCTGTCGCAGCAGCAGGGGATGGTCCTCCACCCGAACCTGTCCAGCCTCCACCTCCATGCGTGGAGATTGAGCGGCGGCAGTTGATGCCATTTGACTTGCCTCCTGAAGTCTGTGATATCATTCTGGCAGCCAGGCGTCCCTCTACAAAGACGGTATACGCCTGCCGGTGGAACAAATTTGTGGCATGGTTGTAGGAGAGTAGGGTCTGCTTTCTATGTTCACCCCCACTTTTTGCTTTTGCTTTACTGGTTTTCGACTTAGATGTGGCTGTGGGCCTGCTAATCAGACCCACAGCCCTGCTGTTCTCTCTCTAAATTAATACTATGTACTTTAGGTGCATAACCCATTTGGATAGGATCACCTTATTGGCCCCTGTACAGTGTACCTTAGGTACCCAGGGCATAGGTGTACCCTAGGCCTACCAGGGGCTGCAGCATGTCTTATGCCACCCTTGGCCTGGCCTTCCATTATGACACAACTGGCTGATCACTCAGCTGGGGCAAGGTCGTGTAATCACCCCTTGCTTAGGTGTAGTATTCCTATACCTATCTTAGATATAGACACATGTGTACCTATCAGCCACTCCTATGGCAGGCCTTAACAATCCTGGAGGCAGAGTGCTTGGTAACATGTGAGATGGTGCTCTAGCATGAGCTGAGCCTGTCTGCAGCTTTCGGAACCATGTCCTTATAGCTGTTCTATGATATAGCCTACCATATACTCTTAAAGTGCCTTATAATCTTAAACGGTTATGGTAACTATGGCTTGGCTGTATCAAAACATGTTGTGTAAGGTGTCTAACACTTTGGAATAATACCCCCATCCCATTTCTGGGGATGAGGATATTATCCCTCCCTTCTAGAGGGAGAAGACATGTTGAAACCTATTTACCCGGTTAAAGTTAACCAGAGCCCCAGCATCACAAAATGGATGCTGCTGCCACGATACAAGTCTGACCTCCTGCTGCTTAGTGATCTAAGGGAGGCCTTAGTGTATTGGGGCAGGGGGGGATGAATGAAACGAGACACTGCCTGGGGCACACAAGGTGTCCCATGCATAGTCCAGTTCAAACCAGTGCTGGGGCACACCAGCCCCAGTCCTGGCGCGAAACTGGACAAAGGGAAGGGGGTGTAACCACCCCCCTCCCAGGTCCCAACCATAAGGCGTGACCTAGCAGGCAACCCAGCCCCCCAGATTAGTATAAGAGTGGTAGCTGGGCCCCAGGAGATTAGATTATCCTGAACCTGCAACTTGAACAGAAACTCTGGACATTCGACATTCGACGAAAGAAGAAGACTGAAGAATCTCCCTTGTGTCCAAGGAGTGGCTACCCTGTGCAAACAGGCACCATCAAGAGACTTACCCTTTGCTTTGCTGAAGTTCTACGAGGGACCGACTGCAGAGCCCGACCAGAGCCTTGACTTCCAGACTTCTCCGACCCTGATCCACATCCACAGCCGAGCTGAGATCCGTGGAGGCGACGAGAGACGTGGGACCGGCTACCTGGGAAAAGTGGCGAGTATCTTCCAGCGCAGCTTCTGAGGTACCCTCGAAGTTGTGCACCGGGGATTGAGAAGCCCCAACCCCAAGCACCATCTGCACCGAAGATCAGCCCCCACACACTCCACGAGTCCTGCGTGGGGCTCTTCTGCATTTTCCTGCTTGCCACGTCTGTCCGGTTGCTTGCCCGTTGGCTAGCGGCCTTTGTGACGACACACCTTTAAATCTTCACTGCTGGTTTGGCTCCTCCAGACTGGCTCCCGCTTCTTTGCAAAAGAGAAGCACCCCAGACCTTCCTGGTCTACACCAGAAGCAAGTCCTCCATTCTTCGTGGGTTCCGCTTGCCAAGGCTTGGTGAGTCCTAGTTCGACTTCGACGCCGCCGACAGCAAGAGCCTTCGTGGGACAGCTTGCCTCCTGGTCCTGGTCGTCCTCGATGTCTCCTGGTACCCGTGGCTGCTGCGACAAGCTTCACCCTTCACCTGCAATCTTCACGACATCGCCTGGTTCCTTCCTGGTTCCACGTGGTCACTGGCTAGTGACCTTGACTCTGTCCCTTCTGCTTGCAGGTACCCTTCCTTCTTGATCCCGGCCTTGGGATCCACCGGACACTCTGCACTGACTGCCTGTCAGCAACTTTCCTTCAGGCATCCATAGAAGTCCACGACGAAACCCGACGCAAGTTCACACCTATGCACCCACAGCCCGTGGGCTAGGTAACTTGGGTACTTCGGTGCTCACAAGGGTAGTGACTATCCTAGGGTCTAGTTTCCGAGTCTCGACTTTCTAGTTGCTCCAGAAGTGTCCTAAAACTGCTTATTTCAGAACTGTACTATTAATATCGATTATACGCATTACGCGTGAGTGGTTCCACTCTGCACCTGAATCCCGTGGGCCTCCCACTTCCTAACTGTTGGTAGTGTAGTGTATCCCCAGCGATTCCCTAGGCCTAGGCCGATTCTAATTCCGTGACAGTGGTCCTTATACCACTTCTTTAGTATATGGTTTGCGTGGCCCCTAGGGCCTAACTGTATTACTTACCTGTGTGACTTAATGTATGCTTGAATAAGACTGTGTTGTACTTACCTCGAATCTCATAGAGTGCTGAGGGTTTGACTAGAATAAATACACTTTATTTTATATATATATATATATTTGTTGTGGTGTCCTTTCATTTGGTATTCAAGGGATTATATATGGTATCACAGCTGGCTTCACATGCCATTCAGAGTTTAGCCTAAGACTGCTCTTGTCCATGCTACCACAAGGATAGCTGGTCTATAAGGTTGACTTTACAACCAATCACCATAAGGGTTGTTTGGACTGATATAAGGTGTACACTAGAACTAGTGACATCATACATCAGGCCAACTTCTCACATTGGTGAGCAGCGGTTGGGATCTGAGCTTGCTGTTGTAATACCATTGTAATCTTGAGATACTAAATTGAAAGATCACACATATTGTTTAGGTACATCTAACATAGATTATAATACTTAAGTCTTAATACTTAATACTTAAGTCCTACTGGACTTAGTTGTTGTAGGTTGAAGGGACTACAACTACTAGAGAGGTTTAGTAGAAACAACTAGTGTAGGTAAGTGCACACACCACACCCTCACTAGATCATGTCTCTGGGAGGAGATCAAGGAGATTCTCTCTCAGGAGGGGCAGGTCTGAGAAAGATCCCCTCTAGATATGATACCCTAACTTTTCAGGAGATGAGACAATTGTGTACCTCCAGAAAGTTAAAACAGGGTGCAAACCCTACCCTCCTTCAGCTAGTACAGATCCTAGAGGAATATGATGCTCTTAGGGCCTCACAGGCTGGTACCCCAGGTACAGGGGTGGGTCTACCCACTACAGATGAGTCAGATGGGACTTCAGATGAAGAGGTAGACAGCCAGGGCCAAGTAGGAAGACTTAGCCAGGCTAACCTAAGCTTACATGGGAGTTTGCATGGGGTCCCCCCATACAGACCCCCAAGTGGGCTTAACCAGAGAAGCAGGAGAGACAGATCCCCTTCAAGGCAATCCATCCACTCCCATGTCTCTAGCATCTCTAATGCCTCTTCTCGCAGGGGAATGACTTCCCCCCAGAGAAAAGAGCATGAAGCCAGAATGAGGGAAGCTAAGCTGAGGATTGAGAGGGAAGAACTTGCCCTTGCCAAGGAGAAGCTTGCTCTGGCTAGAGAGCAAAGGTTAAGTGGGTTAGAACCCACTGGTGGCAGCAATATCCCTAAGGATAGAGACAGGCACTATGATAATAGAAAGCTGAGCAAGATTGTCCCTCCCTACAAGTGTGGGGATGACATCCACAAATGGATAACTGCTTTGGAGAGGGCTTGCAAAGTACAGCAAGTACCCCAGAGTCAGTGGGCAGCTATCTTGTGGCTTTCCTTCTCTGGGAAAGGTAGAGACAAGCTCCTCACAGTTAGTGATGAGGATGCAGACAATTACACTGTCCTGAAGAGTGCTCTAATTGATGGGTTTGGCCTAACCACTGAACTATACAGGTTGTTGTTCAGGGATACCCAGAAGACACAGACTCAGGACTGGACTGACTTTGCAGATTGTGCCACTAAGGCTCTGGAAGGCTGGCTAGTGGAAAGTAAGGTTAAGGACTATACCGGATTGTATAATTTGATCATGAGAGAACAAATCCTTAACAACTGTCAAAACCAGCTACTGCATCAACACCTGATTGATTCTGATCTGACTTCTCCCCAAGAATTGGGAAAGAAGGCAGATAGATGGATCAGGACTAGAGTTAAGCAGAAAAACCAGAACCAGGGCGGTGATCAGAAAAAGGCAGACCAGAAGGGTAATGATCAGAAACAAAAAGACCAGAAGTCTTCACCAGGCCCCCAAAAGGCTCAGGGGGAGGGTGGTCCCAAAAAAGGATAAAAAGAAAGATGACCAAAAGAAACCATGGTGCAACTATTGTAAGTCCAACTCACATTGGTTTAGTGAGTGCACCAATAAAGAATAAGCACCCAGCCACCATTGCCCCTAAGGCAACTGTACCCCCTAGTTCAGCTGTAAGTGATGGTTCCCAGCAAAAGGGTGTAGTAGGGTTAACTCTGGGAACTGAGGAGGATTCTGGCCTAGTCAGAATACCTACTCAGGCTGTTCTGATCTGTGATGGGGACTTAGCTTTGTCCTCTACTGTAGGCCCCAGTTACCTGGGCAAGTACAGACAGACTCCTTTTATCAACCAAAGAATGGCTCAGGCCTACAGGGACACTGGGGCTAGTGTCACAATGGTGACACCTGCCTTTGTGGACCCTGGACAGATCATACTAGGTGAGAATTACCTAGTGACCAACACTAGCAATGCCACTACCTCCCATAGTGTGGCTATTGTTAACTTCTCCTGGGGAGGGGTAACTGGCCTCAAGAAAGTTGTTGTTAGTTCAGACCTTCCTGTAGAGTGTTTACTGGGCAATGATCTTGAAACTTCAGTTTGGTCTGAAGTGGAGTATAGGACCCATGCAGAAATGCTAGGGATAGATGCACATGTCCTTGCTGTGACCAGGTCACAGGCCAAAAAGTGCACCACTGAACAAGTGCTGGATTCTGGAACTATGGACCAGTCACAACCCAAGAGAAAGAGCAGTAGGGTAAAGGCTGTGCCTTCCCCCCTGCCTCAGGCACTGGATCAGCTCTCACAGGAGGATGATTCTGAGAGCCCTGAAGGAACTGTCCTAGAAGAACTTGAACCTGATCAGGTTGAGTTTCTTGGGACAGGGGGAGCTTCAAGGGCAGATCTGAGGCAGGCACAATTAGACTGCCCCTCTCTTGAACCCCTCAGACAGCAGGCCGCTGCTGAGGCTGCAGGGAATGCTCAAGGTACCCATAGAGTGTATTGGGATGAAGGGCTACTGTATTCAGAGGCTAGAGACCCCAAGCCTGTTGCCTCCAGGAGGTTGGTCATACCACTGAGTTTCAGAGGCTTCCTTCTTACCTTGGCCCATGATATTCCCCTTGCAGGACACTTAGGCCAGAACAAGACTTGGGACAGGCTTGTCCCTCACTTTCACTGGCCCCATATGTCAGAAGATACCAAGGAGTTTTGTCGCTCCTGTGTCACCTGCCAAGCCAGTGGCAAATCAGGTGGCACCACAAAGGCCCCCCTCATACCACTACCTGTGGTGGGGGTTCCCTTTGAAAGAGTGGGCATAGATATTGTAGGACCAATGGACCCACAAACAGCATCTGGGCACAGATTCATACTGGTGATAGTGGACCATGCCACCAGGTATCCAGAAGCTATTCCCCTGAGGACCACAACAGCTCCTGTTGTGGCAAGGGCCCTGCTTGGAGTATTCTCCAGAGTGGGCTTTCCAAAGGAGGTCATTTCTGACAGAGGTGCCAACTTCATGTCAGGATACTTGACTGCAATGTGGAAGGAGTGTGGTGTGAACTACAAGTTCACCACACCCTATCACCCACAGTGCAATGGGCTTGTTGAGAGATTCAACAAGACCCTAAAGGGAATGATAAAAGGTTTACCAGACAAGCTTAGGCGAAGATGAGACATCCTTTTACCCTGCCTTCTGTTTGCTTACAGAGAGGTCCCACAAAAGGGGGTTGGCTACAGCCCTTTTGAGCTTTTGTTTGGGCATCCTGTAAGAGGACCCCTATGTTTAGTAAGGGAAGGATGGGAGAGACCTCTCAGACAACCCAAACTTGATATAGTGGATTATGTACTTGGTCTCCGCTCCAGGATGGCAGAGTATATGAAGAAGTCTTCTAAAAACCTTGAGGCAAGCCAAGAACTCCAAAAAGCTTGGCATGACCAAAAGGCTGTGCTGACTGTTTACCAGCCAGGGCAGAAAGTGTGGGTGTTCGAGCCAGTGGCCCCAGCAGCACTCCAAGACAAATGGTCTGGACCCCACACTATTGTTGAGAAAAAGGGAGAAGTCACATACTTGGTGGACCTTGGGACTCCCAGAAGCCCCCACAGGGTGCTTCATGTCAACAGATTGAAGGCATATGTTGACAGGGCAGACATGGGCTTACTCATGGCTACAGATGAGGGACAGGAGGAAGAGAGTGACCCTCTCCCAGACCTGTTGACTCAGAACCCTGATGATGGCTCAGTTGATGGTGTGGTCTTTTCTGACAGCCTCACTGTCCATCAGCAACAGGACTGCAGACAAGTTCTGCAATACTACAGACATATGTTCTCTCTGACCCCAAGTCAGACAAACTGGTGCACCCATGAGGTGGACACTGGTGACAGTCTGCCTGTGAAGAGTAAAATCTACAGGCAACCTGACCATGTCAGGGACTGCATAAAAGTTGAGGTACAAAAGATGTTGGAGCTGGGAGTCATTGAACCTTCAGAGAGCCCTTGGGCTAGTTCTGTAGTTCTTGTGCCAAAACCTCACACCCAAGATGGTAAGAGAGAGATGAGGTTTTGCGTGGATTACAGAGGTCTCAATGCTGTCACTAGGACAGATGCCCACCCAATACCTAGGGCAGATGAGCTCATTGACAGACTGGCAGCTGCTAAGTTTTTTAGCACATTTGACCTGATAGCAGGCTACTGGCAAATCAGACTAGCTGAGAATGCAAAGGCCAAAACTGCTTTCTCGACCCCAGGAGGACATTATCAATTTGTGGTAATGCCCTTTGGTTTGAAGAATGCACCTGCCACTTTCCAAAGGTTGGTGAATCAAGTCCTTACTGGGTTGGATGATTACCGTGCAGCTTATCTTGATGATATTGCTGTCTTTAGCTCCACCTGGGAGGATCACCTGGTCCACCTGAGGAATGTTTTAGAGGCCCTGCAAAAGGCAGGCCTCACTATCAAGGCCACTAAGTGCCAGATAGGGCAGAGCAAGGTTGTATACCTGGGCCACCTAGTTGGTGGGGGTCAGGTTCAACCACTGGAGAGCAAGATCCAGACCATCAAGGACTGGACTCCTCCAACTACCCAGACTCAGGTCAGAGCTTTCTTGGGCCTGACTGGGTACTACAGAAAGTTTGTTAAGAACTATGGGTCCATTGTGACACCACTTAATGACTTGAACTACAAGAAAATGCCAAAGAAAGTTCAGTGGACAGTAAGCTGTCAAAAAGCATTTGATGACCTGAAGCAGGCCATGTGCAGTGCACCTATTCTGAAAAGTCCAGACTACTCCAAAGAGTTCATTGTCCAGACAGATGCTTCTGAGTTGGGTGTGGGAGCTGTTCTTTCACAACTTAATATAGATGGTCAAGACCAGCCCATTGCTTTTATAAGTAGAAGGCTGACCCCTAGAGAGAAACGTTGGTCAGCTATTGAGAGGGAGGCCTTTGCTGTGGTTTGGGCCCTGAAGAAGCTGAGGCCATACTTGTTTGGCACTCACTTCAAGATTCAGACAGACCATAAGCCCCTCTTGTGGCTAAATCAGATGAAGGGTGAAAATCCCAAACTTCTTAGGTGGTCCATTTCCCTACAGGGGATGGACTTCACAGTGGAACATAGACCTGGGACTGACCATGCCAATGCAGATGGACTCTCCCGATATTTCCACTTAGAACATGAAGACTCAACTGGTCAAGGTTAGTTTAATGTCCCTAAGTTTGGGGGGGGGGGTTGTGTAGGAGAGTAGGGTCTGCTTTCTATGTTCACCCCCACTTTTTGCTTTTGCTTTACTGGTTTTCGACTTAGATGTGGCTGTGGGCCTGCTAATCAGACCCACAGCCCTGCTGTTCTCTCTCTAAATTAATACTATGTACTTTAGGTGCATAACCCATTTGGATAGGATCACCTTATTGGCCCCTGTACAGTGTACCTTAGGTACCCAGGGCATAGGTGTACCCTAGGCCTACCAGGGGCTGCAGCATGTCTTATGCCACCCCTGGCCTGGCCTTCCATTATGACACAACTGGCTGATCACTCAGCTGGGGCAAGGTCGTGTAATCACCCCTTGCTTAGGTGTAGTATTCCTATACCTATCTTAGATATAGACACATGTGTACCTATCAGCCACTCCTATGGCAGGCCTTAACAATCCTGGAGGCAGAGTGCTTGGTAACATGTGAGATGGTGCTCTAGCATGAGCTGAGCCTGTCTGCAGCTTTCGGAACCATGTCCTTATAGCTGTTCTATGATATAGCCTACCATATACTCTTAAAGTGCCTTATAATCTTAAACGGTTATGGTAACTATGGTTTGGCTGTATCAAAACATGTTGTGTAAGGTGTCTAACACTTTGGAATAATACCCCCATCCCATTTCTGTGGATGAGGATATTATCCCTCCCTTCTAGAGGGAGAAGACATGTTGAAACCTACTCACCCGGTTAAAGTTAACCAGAGCCCCAGCATCACAAAATGGATGCTGCTGCCACGACACAAGTCTGACCTCCTGCTGCTGGGAGTGATCCCGGCAAGAGAGGCTTGGACAATAGGTTTCCTGCCTTGGGAGGTGCGAGCACCACCCCAGACAGGCCTTAGTGTATTGGGGCAGGGAGGGATGAATGAAACGAGACACTGCCTGTCCCATGCATAGTCCAGTTCAAACCGGTGCTGGGGCACACCAGCCCCAGTCCTGGCGCGAAACTGGACAAAGGGAAGGGGGTGTAACCACCCCCCTCCCAGGTCCCACCCATAAGGCGTGACCTAGCAGGCAACCCAGCCCCCCAGATTAGTATAAGAGTGGTAGCTGGGCCCCAGGAGATTAGATTATCCTGAACCTGCAACTTGAACAGAAACTCTCGACATTCGACGAAAGAAGAAGACTGAAGAATCTCCCTTGTGGCCAAGGAGTGGCTACCCTGTGCAAACAGGCACCATCAAGAGACTTACCCTTTGCTTTGCTGAAGTTCTACGAGGGACCGACTGCAGAACCCGACCAGAGCCTTGACTTCCAGACTTCTCCGACCCTGATCCACATCCACAGCCGAGCTGAGATCCGTGGAGGCGACGAGAGACGTGGGACCGGCTACCTGGGAAAAGTGGCGAGTATCTTCCAGCGCAGCTTCTGAGGTACCCTCGAAGTTGTGCACCGGGGATTGAGAAGCCCCAACCCCAAGCACCATCTGCACCGAAGATCAGCCCCCCCACACTCCACGAGTCCTGCGTGGGGCCCTTCTGCATTTTCCTGCTTGCCGCGTCTGTCCGGTTGCTTGCCCGTTGGCTAGCGGCCTTTGTGACGACACACCTTTAAATCTTCACTGCTGGTTTGGCTCCTCCAGACTGGCTCCCGCTTCTTTGCAAAAGAGAAGCACCCCAGACCTTCCTGGTCTGCACCAGAAGCAAGTCCTCCATTCTTCGTGGGTCCTGCTTGCCAAGGCTTGGTGAGTCCTAGATCGACTTCGACGCTGCCGACAGCAAGAGCCTTTGTGGGACAGCTCGCCTCCTGGTCCTGGTCGTACTCGACGTCTCCTGGTACCCGTGGCTACTGTGACAAGCTTCACCCTTCACCTGCAATCTTCACGACATCGCCTGGTTCCTTCCTGGTTCCACGTGGTCACTGGCTAGTGATCTTGACTCTGTTCCTTCTGCTTGCAGGTACCCTTCCTTCTTGATCCCGGCCTTGGGATCCACCGGACACTCTGCACTGACTGCCTGTCAGCAACTTTCCTTCAGGCATCCATAGAAGTCCACGACGAATCCCGACGCAAGTTCACACCTATGCACCCGCAGCCCGTGGGCTAGGTAACTTGGGTACTTCGGTGCTCACAAGGGTAGTGACTATCCTAGGGTCTAGTTTCCGAGTCTCGACTTTCTAGTTGCTCCAGAAGTGTCCTAAAACTGCTTATTTCAGAACTGTACTATTTCTATCGATTATACGCATTACGCGTGAGTGGTTCCACTCTGCACCTGAATCCTGTGGGCCTCCCAATTCCTAACTGTTGGTAGTGTAGTGTTGCCCCAGCGATTCCCTAGGCCTAGGCCTATTCTAATTCCGTGACAGTGGTCCTTATACCTCTTCTTTAGTATATGATTTGCGTGGCCCCTAGGGCCTAACTGTATTACTTACCTGTGTGACTTAATGTATGCTTGAATAAGACTGTGTTGTACTTACCTCGAATCTCATTAAGAGTGCTGAGGGTTTGACTAGAATAAATACACTTTATTTTATATATATATCTGTTGTGGTGTCTTTTCATTTGGTATTCAAGGTATTATATATTGTATCACAGCTGGCTTCACATGCCATTCAGAGTTTAGCCTAAGACTGCTCTTGTCCATGCTACCACTAGGATAACTGGTCTATAAGGTTGACCTTACAACCAATCACCATAAGGGTTGTTTGGACTGATATAAGGTGTACACTAGAACTAGTGACATCATACATCAGGCCAACTTCTCACAATGGTGCACAGCAAAGGCTGTGGATCCCCTTTCCGCCCCTCTTTCTGAGGTTCTCCTTTTTCTTCTTTCTTTGACCCAGTAGGGCGCTGCCCTGGGCACTTTGAAAGGTTATCTTGCTGCCATCTCTGCCTTCTTACGGCTTCCTGATCAGCCCTCTCTTTTCAAGTCCCCTGTAGTGTCACGCTTTCTTAAAGGCATTACTCACACGTTCCCTCCTGTCCCTTTCGTAATGCCTCAATGGGACTTGAATCTTGTCCTAACGTTTCTGATGTGCGCTCCCTTTGAGCCTCTTCACAATTGTCCTCTTCGTCTTCTGACTCTTAAGACTGCTTTCCTGGTAGCCATCACCTCGGCTAGACGGGTGAGTGAGTTCCAGGCTCTATCGTCCAAGCCTCCTTTTCTATCTGTTCATCCGGACAAGGTTGTCCTTTTGCCTCGTCCCTCCTTTCTACCGAAAGTGGTGACCCCTTTCATCTTGGGCAATCTGTCACCTTGCCCACCTTCTTTCCGCCTCCGCATCCTTCCAAAGAGGAAGAGCGGCTCCACCGTCTGGACCCAAAACGTGCACTCTCCTTCTATTTGGACCGCACGAAACAGTTCCGGGTGGACGACCAGCTTTTCGTTGGCTACGTGGGTGCTAAGAAGGGGAAAGCTGTGCACAAACGGACCATCTCCCGGTGGGTCGTTTTATGTATAAAAACCTGTTATTCCTTGGCAAAAAAGGTCCCTCCTGTTGGGCTGCGAGCCCATTCTACTCTGGCCACGGCGGCTACTACTGCTTTGGGAAGGGGAGTCCCTTTGCAGGACATCTGTCAGGCGGCGACGTGGGCTTCGCTGCACACGTTTGCCAGGCACTATTGCCTAGACAGCCAAGTCCGGAGGGATGGCTTCTTTGGCCGTTCTGTCCTCCAGGACTTTCTGGTGTGATCTTGGTTCGCAGACCCACCACTGGGGTTGGTATTGCTTGGGTATCTATTCTAAGGTGAGGAATCTAACTAACGTGTTTCTTTCAGATGAACAAGTTACTTACCTTCGGTAACGATGTATCTGTAAGAAACATTAGTTAGTTAGATTCCTCACCGACTCACCCATCCTCCCCGTTCTGCGAACTGACATCTAGGGTTAAGGCTATCCTTTTCAGGGCCCTAGATTTTTTGGCACTAGTGTCGGTCTCTTGCATGGCTCTGCGTTCCTGGCGCGGAAAGCTATGTACAAGAACTGACGTCAGCGCGCGAGGGCGGCGTCTAAGTACTCCGACGACGTCATTCCGGCGCACGACGCCAACGACGGACGCGGAGCCGCAGACGACGCCTAGCGACGCGCAAGGGGTATTGCTACAAAAATCTTCCGGATCCAGTCTGACGCCTGGGATATTCTAAGGTGAGGAATCTAACTAACGAATGTTTCTTACAGATACATCGTTACCGAAGGTAAGTAACTTGTTCTTCACAGACAACACCACCACCATGTGGTATTGCAACAAACAAGGCGGGGTGGGGTCGTGGACTCTTTGTCAGGAGGCTCTGCGCCTCTGGACATGGCTGGAACATCAGGGCATCACCCTTGTGATTCAACATCTGGCAGGCTCTCTGAACGCCAGAGCAGACAAACTCAGCTGCCGGTGCATGATGGATCACGAATGGCGTCTACACAGGGACGTGGCGCAAGGCCTCTTTCGGCAGTGGGGAGAGCCTTGGTTAGATCTATTCGCCACCGAAGAGAATGCACAATGTCAGCAGTTCTGCGCGTCGGAGTTTCCAAGGCGGCACTCACTCGGGGACGCCTTTCGTCGCGAGTGGAGTTGCGGTCTGTTGTACGCCTTTCCGCCTATACCACTTCTGCCCAGAGTGCTCAAGAAGATCACACACGACCGGGCCCAAGTCATCTTGGTGGCTCCGGATTGGGCACGAAGGTACTGGTATCCCAAGCTACTCAGTCTGTCGATCGATCCCCCGATACGACTGCCTCTTCAGGAGGACTGTCGCAGCAGCAGGGGACGGTCCTCCACCCGAACCTGTCCAGCCTCCACCTGGAGATTGAGCGGCGGCAGTTGATGCCATTTGACTTGCCTCCTGAAGTCTGTAATGTTATTCTGGCAGCCGGGCGTCCCTCCACAAAATCGGTATACGCCTGCAGGTGGAACAAATTTGTGGCATGGTGCACAGCAAAGGCTGTGGATCCCTTTCCGCCCCTCCTTCTGAGGTTCTCCTCTTTCTTCTTACCTTGGCCCAGCAGGGCTCTGCTCTGGGCACCCTCAAGGGATATCTTTCAGCTATTTCTGCTTTCTTACGGCTTCCTGATCAGACTTCTCTTTTCAAATCCCCTGTTGTGTCTCGATTCTTTAAGGGCATTACTCACATGTTTCCTCCTGTCCCTTTCGTAATGCCTCAGTGGGATTTGAACCTTGTTTTGACCTTTCTGATGTGTGCTCCCTTTGAGCCACTTCATAATTGTCCCCTTCGTCTTCTCACTCTTAAGACTGCTTTCCTGGTTGCCATCACCTCTGCTAGAAGGGTGAGTAAGCTCCAGGCTCTCTCTTCTAAGCCTTCTTTCCTTTCTGTCCATCCGGACAAAGTTGTTCTCAGGACTCGTCCTTCCTTTCTCCCTAAGGTGGTAACTGCCTTTCACATCGGACAGTCTGTTACTCTGCCCACCTTCTTTCCGCCTCCGCATCCCTCGAAAGAGGAAGAGAGGCTCCACCGTCTGGACCCAAAGCGGGCGCTGTCTTTCTATCTGGACCGCACCAAACAGTTCCGGGTGGCCGACCATCTCTTTGTTGGCTACGTGGGCGCTAAGAAGGGGCGGGTGGTGCACAAACGAACCATCTCTCGGTGGGTCGTTTTGTGTATCAAGGCCTGTTACTCTTTAGCTAATGAGTAACCTCCTGTAGGGCTGCGGGTCAATTCCACTCGGGCCACAGCGGCGACCACTGCCCTGGGCCGGGGAGTCCCCTTGCAGGACATCTGTCAGGCAGCAAAGTGGGCCTCGCTGCACACGTTTGCCAAACACTATTGCCAGGACAGCCAAGTCCGGAGAGACGGCTTCTTTGGCTGTTCTGTTCTCCAGGACTTTCTGGTGTGAACTTGGTTCGCAGGCCCACCATCGGGGTTGGTATTGCTGGGGTATCTATTCTAAGGTGAGGAATCTAACGTGTTTCTTTCAGATGAACAAGTTACTTACCTTCGGTAACGATATATCTGTAAGAAACATTAGTTAGTTAGATTCCTCACCGCCCACCCATCCTCCCCGTTCTGCGAACCGATATCTAGGGTTGAGGTCATCCCTTTCAGGGCCCTAGCATTTTTTGGCACCAGTGTCGGTCTCTTGCATGGCTCTGCGTTCCTGGTGCGGAAAGCTATGTATAAGAACTGACGTCAGCGCGCGAGGGTGGCGTCTAAGTACTCCGACGATGTCATCCCGGCGATGCCGACGACGGACGCGGAGCCGCAGACGACGCCTAGTGACGCGCAAGGGTATTGCTGACGAAAAACCTTTCCGGATCCAGCCTGACGCCTGGGGATATTCTAAGGTGAGGAATCTAACTAACTAATGTTTCTTACAGATATATCGTTACCGAAGGTAAGTAACTTGTTCATCTCCACAAAGACCACATTTCTCTTATTTATCAGAAGGTAACAACAACTCGGTGAAATCAGAATGTACGATTCAACCCTCACCTATCACGCTATTAAATATCGGCGCACCGAATACTAAGGCTCCATAGTCCTAAATCCACCTCAATCCTCTTTAATTCACCACCAGACACTACTTGTGTCTTCATCTCACTCTTGCAGGTTCCTGCTTTCTTCCTTGATGACGTTCTTCCTTCTTTCCCATTTGTGTAATTTTCTTCTCTTGCTCTTAGGGAATGTCTGATGAGGAGAAATAACTGCCGGTCCCCAAGAATGACTGCCGGTGGCCCCCACCGACAACTACAGGCTCACATTCAGCACTGCTTTCTACTATAGACAGTGAAATCATTTTAACTGGAAAATGACTTCACACCTGCCATTTAAGCTCTCGTACTCTTGCATATAAATGGTGGCAGCACCCTGCTCCATGGCCTCCAAGACACTGAAAGCCACTCGGGAGGCATTTAGCCTTTTTACTGACTAAACCTATCAGTGCAGCTGGCCTACAACAACAAGAATAGCAGGCTTTGCCGTTACATTGAACATAAGCCTTATTGTTCAAACAGGTATGCAGGTGTGAACCATCTGAAACTTAAAATCGGTTCTCATTTTCTGCAAAGCTAGAATTAGCTTTGTGCTTAGAAGTAGCGGGATGGGGTAGAAGTGCTATAAATGTTTAACTGCAAACATGTTGGAGCAGTTCCTCTTATTCACGCCTTTAGTAAATGGTGCTGTTGTTATTTCATTTGTATTCATTACTCTAACTATCCCGGTAAGGTTTTATGGGATTGATTGGTACCTGAAACACATCTGAGTAAAATACTGATCAGTGGGTCGTTGAGTGGTTCCAGTACAACTCGTTTTTTAGGTCTCGCCTGACCCAGCGCATGCACTGGTCTGGCGAGACTTATTGAGAGGGCTCCAAAAAGTGCTACCAGGCTAGCCTAGAGCTACAGTGCATGTGCGCGGGCGCGCGCCACGTTTTACCGCGATTACTTTCACTTTCGGCCGCATGGCCGCTTTGATGTTTGATCGCGATCACTTAACTTTCGCGGCCACACGGCCGCTTTGCATAGCCAATAGGTCTCGCTTTTGGGACCTTATAAGTATTTAGTTGCGCAACTGTTGCATGGCTAAACACTTGTAAGGTCCCAAAGGCGAGACCTATTGGCTATGCCAATGCTTGTCTGTTTTGGCTTGGCGCATTGACGGAATCCTTGTTATCAGGAGGTCTACTAAATCAAACTATGTATTTCTAGAAGTGGCTCACGATAGACCCATAGTGAGGGCACTGGCAGGCTGGAGATTAACAATTATAAAATAAATAGAGAACCAGGTAGCACACTATCCTCCATTTATGAATCGAGATCTGGAATGGCATTCCTAGATCCACCAAAACAACTCTCCTTCAGTTTAGGAAAGATTGAAGACAAACCTCTTTAAACAACACTACATCTCAATGCAGAAGAAAATCCACTCAGCATCTCTTGCCCAGGAAAACACTGTGATTTTATTCTTTGCCTCTGTACAGTACTCCAGTGTTTCTTGCCATGTTTGCACTATACCAATGCCCTATATATTCACACAGACACAACATTCTACTGAAACACACATGCCATCTGTGAAAAAAAGTACACATATTTAACCTGTAGCCAAGTTTATCTTATCAAATATTTTCACAAAGTATTGCCATTTAAAATTCTACTGTTACACGTTTTTATGGGTATGTTGCATGTTTGGGTGCTGATTCTGTACAGGAGGAGTACCTTGGCTAATTATACTGTGCTCTGCTTTTGTGCTTCATATGTATTTCTACAGTCAACACATTTCCTGGATTTCAGTCTTTGGAGTGCTCGAATAGACCACAGCCCAGAATATTTCACATGGGTGGCTCCTCCGTGAAGGTGGAGGAGCATTGCCCCATTGCCTTTCAGCACGGCAAAAAGGGAAAAATAAAAAGATAACACGATGTTATTATCATTTTATTTTTCTGTGCTGAGGCAGTTTTGTGGGGTGGGGTGGGGCTAGGCTGGGCAGTATGAGGGAGGAGTGGGGGCACCCTGTCAAGTGCGCATGTATATTCTCCACCCAGGCGGCATTACAGCCTGGGTGGAGAACACGCCCAGGCTCCCATTCCCCATCTGAGCGTTGAACCACGGCGCTCAGACCAATCACAACGCTGCATTTCAGCGTTGTGAGTGGCTTAGGGGAGTCTGGTTGCTTCCTGTTCTAACAGAAGCCAGAAAGAGGACGGAGAGGATGGAAGAGAGGCGGCGGCCGGCAGGCAGGTAAGAGATATTTTTTATTTTTAACCCCACTATCCCTCCTTCCCTCTCCTTCCCGCCCCACTACTGGTTCGCAATAGCAGCCGCAATTGATATTTCATGAGTGCTGAAAACAAGAGTTACCATGTAGAACCATGAAGCATAGACTCAACATTCTGTATATTGTAGAACCTGGACAAGAAACATCCTCCCCCAAGAGTTGTTTCATGTACCAATATTTTATCCTCCAAATAACATAAATTTATTGTGTGCTGGTAAATCCAATATGAGGAAAATATTAACTAAAGAAAGGCACTCAACAGCCACCATTCAACACACTTTTCCCCAAAAATTGATTTGGGGTAAAATTAGTGCTTTTTAAAGTCCTGTTATGGTGAGGTCTATGGAAATGTCCCAATTTTCTCTACAAGGCACCCTTTGTCACTTCAGCAAGAGCTCGAATCTCCATGTTCTGCCATGAGTACTGGTACAATGTGTTTCTTAATGTGACCTATGTTATTCATTCTGTAAAGGTTTTTTGAGAGAGAACCCTAATTCCACTGCAAAGGTTGTGAAGTGCTGTTTTGCTGAGGCCAGTGCTTTGTAATCCACTATTCCCCACCTATTGTCCAGACAAATGGCATTCCATATTCTACAGTGGACCAGAACAATGTAGGAAATCCTCACAAATAACTTTCACTTGACTTTGTAGGTATCGCTGCCCTCATCTCTCCCAGTGTTAGTCTCTCATGCGTGTTTCTCTCCCCTCAAAATGTTGGGTCTATGTGCATTCCTGTATCTATGTTCCAATCCCGAACACTTTGTTTTGGCTTCCTTCTACTGCAATGAAAGACAAAGGGTCTCATTTGGTGTTTGGCAGAGCAGAGGTACACCAAAAATTAGCTTAGCTCCTTTTTCACTAAATGTGTGGTCCTCCCCACTCTGTTTAGAGTTGTGGGAAGCACTGTGTTTACACTGGCAGGGACTGAGCCAATTTAAAGTTCTGACTTTGTAGCCTGATCACCCAATGGCCGTCAGGTCCCAGTGACAGTGGCTCACCCTAAGAAGGGTGGAGTCAGTGCCAAATTAAACCCTGTGGAGGCCCCTAGGCAGTTGAAATTTTGGGGCCCCCTCACAGATCATCTCCTAATACCCAATGCACCAGATTTATTTTACAAATTGACAGCTGCCAGAAGATGAGCTTTTAAGAGACAAACTGTTATGTGAATCTGATGTCACTGGTTTATGTACTTTAAGTTGTATTTTGATAAATTATGGCGGGCCCGAAAAGGAGTGCGGCCCATAGGCCGGTGCCAACTTGGCCTATTTAGTAATCCGGAACTGGGTAGAGCGACCTTCTCTCACAGTTGAATATAGAATGCCATAGATGCGTGAGGAGAAAACTCCCTACACATCGGGCCATTTATTTTTTGTAATGTTAAAACAAACTCTTGCTTCGGGATTGTATTTACTTAGTACAGAAAAGATTGCTGAACGGGCGGTTTATATATGGCACCCGCACAGTAAACCTTCAGTGCTGTAATGGAAGCTGACGCAGTGGCAGCTTCCTTCACAGCACATCCGCACTAAGCAGGCGGGGTTCTACGAATACGGTGGCCATGTGGTGGAGATATTTATTCTTGTAACGCCTCCGTCAGGTACACACACCAATTTCGGGCAAACCCAGATGGTAAGCACACACAAGCTGGACATTGCATTTATTTCTGAGATTTGGGCAGACCAAACTCTGGACTTGGTCCAAGCAACTCCAGCCAACTATTCTATTCTTAGGGCTGATAGGTTATGTAGGCGAGGGGGGTGACTGGCCATTGAGTTCAGAGATAATTTGATGGTTTCGGGCTCCTCAGCCGGTAGTGGTTCTGACTGCAAAGTCCTCTCATTTCAAATTGAATTGAGCAAAAATTATACTTTTTTGAGGTCTTCTGATATGTAGACCTACAGGTTCAAGAAACGCCTTTGTCAATACCTTAAGTCCTTTTATTGAATCCAGAATCGACTCGTCCGAATTTTTGGTACTGGGAGATTTTAACTCTTATTTAGAAGAACTAGAAGATTGCCTCACAGCCTCTCTGGTTGATACCATGACTAATTTTGACTTTTCAGTTGTCTCTTATGCTGATGATACTCAGCTAGTTGTTTCGGTATCTAGCAATCTACAAGAAACAGCAGAACTTTTTTACACATGGATTATCCAAAATGGATGAGGACCAATTGTCTAAAATTAAATTTTGGGAAAACGGAGGTTCTTCTCCTATACACAGACATCTCCTTCTAGTCACCTAGCTGGTAGCCGACGGTGTGGACGATCTCCCGTGATCTTTGACGACAGACGTACTTTCAAAGGTCAGATTAACGCCCTGGCCTCTGCAGTCTTCATCATTTTAAAGATGATCAGAAAGATCCATCCCGTCTTACTGCTAGACCTTCAGAAGACACTTGTGACTGCATTAGCTATGTCCAAATTGAATTACGGAAATGCCCTATGTGTAAATAAAAAAATAAAAAAATATTTGCAAAAGCTGCAGCGGTTACAAAATCCTTCAGCACCCATGCTTCTGGACATCCCGAAGCATCACTCTGCATCCCATGACCTGACTAAACTACACTGGCTCCCAGTCGAGAAAAGAATCTCATTTAAAAATCTCTTTGTCTAGCTTTCAGGGCGCTGCACAACATTGGCCAGGATTATCTGAAAGATCATTTTTCCTGGTATTCTCCTTCTAGAAACCTACGGTCCTCTACTGGTAATCTCCTGGTGGTCCCCAGAGCAAAGAGAGCGCACTGGGGCAGAATACATTTTATTGAAAAAACAGCCAAACTTTGGAACACACTCCCTTTAAACAAAAAAAACAATCCTAATTTGCGGTATTTTAGGAAAACTTTGAAAACCTGGCTTTTTATTAACTAGTAGGAAAACGCCCATTAATCTGTAGTATTTGGCATTTTTCTGGAAAGAAGAAGCGCCAAGACGCCCCTGGGCAATCGAGCACTTTACAAAACTGTAAATCAACTCACAAGTCTTAGTAAATCTGTTTTTGCTTTAAAATACATTTTTGGATACATGGGATTGGACATGCTCCATCCATGTAACACCTGCAAGTAACACAAGGCAGCGCTATGTTCTCCCTTGACCTTTTTAATTTGTATTTACTAAACCGCACAAAGCCACACAAAGTCGCTTTGATTGGCTTCGCAATTAGCATATAAGGACTTGCTCGTCCTTGCGACGACCTGCATCACAGAAGGACAACTAACTCCTTAGTAAATCTGCCCCAAAATGTAAGACTATCTTCTAACAAATTGCTGCTTATTATTTTAATGTGAAGATGTTGTTTAATTTACTTTCTCTGACTGCAAAGTAAGAGGATTTGGCAACAGTGAACAATGTGACAATTTCGCTGGAGTACAGATAGGGCCACTGGAATTTCTCTGCAATTGTGCGGCAGAGGAGGCCCAAATTCTACAGCAAAGTTGACTAAATTATGCAGAAAGAAAGTTTCACTTTATTAATAACAGTTCCACATCCAACTACCACTTTAAGAACCTGAAAGGTGAGCAATCAACAGTTGCGAGTGACCTTCTGCCGCGATGCAGCACATGTTGCAACATTTTTTGTAACTTTTGATCCATTTGAGCTAGAAACAATTTTTTATTGATAAATTCAACCAATCACTCAATCAGGATTTGTAAGGCGCTGCAAATCATCTGTGAGGGTCTCAAGGAGCTGAAGTTGCTAACTGTTTCACGGTGCTCTGTTTATTCGAATAGCCAGGTATGGACTCCTTTTCTGAAGTCCTGGAGCGATGAGGCGGTCCTAGGGTACAGGGGACGATTGTTCCAGGCTTTGGCCACCAGGTGGGAGAAGAAGCGTCCTCCACTGTTGCTTCTGTGGATCCAGGGGGTGTCTGTGAGGAAGAGAGCGGTGGAATACAGTTGTCTGGTCTGTTGGTGGAAGGTCATTCATTTGTTGATGTATGTTGGTCCTTTGCTGTGCAGGGCTTTTTGTGTGTGGGTTAACATCTTGAACTGGCATCTCTTCTGGATTGGGAGCCAGTGTAGCTTCTTGAGGTGCGGTGTAATGTGGGCCATCTGGGGAGGGCGAGGGCGAGTCATGCAGCTCGGTTTTGTGTGTTTTGTTTTTAGTCTCTGGGCTCATCAGGAGGTGTGCCCTGATTCCTACGTAGAGTATGTCCCCTTAGTCCAGCCTGCTGGTGATGAGGGCTTGCGTGACAGTCCTTCTGGTGTTGAGTGGAAGCCACCTGAAGATCTTGCAGAGCATGCGCAGGGTGTGGAAGCAGGCGCATAAGAATGCGTTTACCTGTTTCTTCATAGTTTGCTTGCTGTCTAAGATGATGCCGAGGTTATGGGCGTGGTCTGTGGAGTAAATCTGAGTGGTAAACTCTGCTCCGTGGGCTGAATTTACAGAGTTTGTGCTGCTCCACACTCTGCCTACGCAGCAGAGCAGAGTTCACCTTTGCAGTGGAAGACATACCTTCCTCCCAAATCGGTGTCCTGCTCCTGGGCCTGGGTCCACTTCCGCTGCTCCGGTTGAATTAAAGGAAGAACTGCAGTGCGCATGGCGTACTGCGTGAAGGCATGATTGACCCTATCAAATCCCATGATAGGGTCAGGTATGCCTTCACGCAGTATGCAATACGCACTGCAGTTCTTCTTGTAATTCAACCTGAGCCGCAGAGGCTGAGTGGAGCTGGGCCCAGCAACAGGAGCAGGACACCGATTTGGGAGGAAGGGAAGTCCCTTCATCTTCTCTCTTTGGCCTTACTACGCGGGAGGGGGGCGGTGGGCCATTGCTTTAGCGGCGGTCTGCGGGGGGCCGGGACTTTAGCAGGGGATGCGGGGGTGGGGAGAGGGGCGGCGGGAGGCACTCCACCAGGCCAAGGAACTCCACGGAATTTCACAGAGTTTGCCAGTAACTCCATGAAATTCAACGGAGTACCACTACGCGAACTCCGCCCACCCTTACTGTCGAGGTGAGGGATGGGCTGAGTTCAGCAGGCCACCACGCTTCATTCCATGCGAGGTGTTGTTCCCAAAGATGATGACTTCCGTCTTGTCCGTGTTGAGCTTGAGACAGTTGGCCTTTTTTACATTTGGTGACGTTCATCATACATCTGTGGAAGTTGGCTCTGGTGGTGGAGGGGTCTTCTGACAGCGAGAGGATGAGCTAGGTGTCATTGAAGTTGGAGATGATGTTGACCCTGTGCGATCTGATGGTGTTGGCCTGGGGGATCATGTACGCGTTGAAGAGGGTGGGACTGAGGAATGATCCTTGGGGGACACCGCAGATTGATTGTCTGGGTTCTGTGGGTGAGGTATGAGGTGATCCATTTGAGGGATTCTCCCTGGATTCCGATGTGGTGGAGTCTGTTGATCAAGAAGTGATGGCAGACGGAGTCGAAGGCGACTGACAGGTCCAGGAGTATGAGGGCTGCTGTTTCGCCACAGTACAGAAGGGTCCTGATGTCATCAGTAGCTGCGATCAGGGCCGTCCCAATGCTGTGGTTGGCTTGGAATCTATATTGAGAGGGGTCCAGGTGGTTGTTGTGTTCCATGTCTTTGGTGAGTTGCTGGTTGATGGCCTTTTCAAAAACTTCGCTGTTGATGGTTGATGGCCTTTTCAAGAACCTTAGCAGGAAAGATGGATCAGGGAGATAGGCCGGTAGTTCTTCCGTTTTGCTAGGCCAGTGGTTGGTTTCTTAAGGAGGAGCCTCACTATAGCGTGTTTCTAGTCCTATGAAAGGAGGCCAAGGTGATGGAGATGTTCAGGTCTTTTTTGAGCTCGTAGCCAATCATCTTGCTCCCGAGGTTAAAGACGTGGAGGGGACATGGTCGATGGGTGGTCCTCAGTGTATGGAGTTCATGATGGAGATTGTGGATTGAGTTGAGAGGGTTCCAAAGGGTGAGCAGGTGTTCTGGGTTTGTGTTTTCAGGAGTAAGCATGCTGATGCTATTGGCGGCAGGGGGTTGGGTGTCATGGAAGAAGTCACACAGTTCTTGGGAGGGGATTATGTATTCTCAGTGGCTGTGGGAGTTAGAGAACTCCTTCACTATTGAGAAGAGCTCCTTGCTGGGGTTTGTGCTGGTTTCTATGCAGTCTGCTGGGGCGTTATGTTTCTTTCAGGATGCAGTTGTACTGGCTGAGTGCTCTCTTGAAGATGTTGGGGTCTCCTGTCTCTTGCTGGTGTGCCACTTCCTTTCTAGTTTCCAGCAGTTGCATTTGGTGGATTTCAGCTCTTCTGTGAATCAGCGTTGTTGGTTGCTTCCTTATTGCAGGTGAAATGGCAGTGTTGGCAGCAGAACGGTCCTCTGGTGGTGTGTGGGCATGTTCAGCAGCAGTTGTCAGTGCCTAGGGCTCTGAGGTCTACGGCGGTGTAGCTGTGAGGGGTGGAAGAACGAGGGTTCCTGGCACTGTCCAACTGTGGTCAGGTGCAGATTGCCTTTGGTGTGCCCGCTACGCAACATTGCTGGCACCTCCATTATGTAGGCCATTGGAGGGGGAATGGAGCAGCAAAACAGGCGTGAAAGGAGTGGGCATCGCGGAGGCTCCAAAAAACAGCACAGTACAGGGTGAAAGAAGAGAGGTTAAGTAAAAGCACAAATATGGTTAAACAGAGAAGGAAATGTTATTCTGGGCAGAACAATGTAGCTAACAATCACTGTCTAAAATTACTGGAGATAGTTACATGGAAAAACGTAGGGGCGAAGAACAGGAAATGGAGGTTTGTTAGGGTAGACACAAAATGTGGCTAAACTCACTGGGGACAGGATACAATGTGCAGGCAGCACTGAGCACAGAGTCAGACTCTGAGAGTTGAATGTGTGGTAGGGTCAGGAGACTTGCAGGCTGGGAGATCTGCAGATTATGTATCAGATGATAAATTATGTGGTAAATGAGGCAAATTCATATTTATGTGGGAAACAAAGCTGATGCGGAATTGCAGAATTCCAGCTGCTCTGCATACAGGGAGTACGAAAAGAAAGAATGTAGGAAGTCAATTTGTTTCTAACACACACAAAAAACCTGTAAATTAACTTTTCAAATATTTCGCTATATACCAGCAGTTATGAAAGCACATTTGTTTTGTAATTTTGAAGTGCGATGGAAACAAAGATTTTAATAGGATCAAAAAAAAATTTGGTGATGCACAAATGATAAATATTGTATTGTGTTGTATAGCAGCATTTGCATAGCGCTTACTAATCCTATATGTGACACCAAAATGCTTTCTTACATGGACAGCAATATAGGGTGGTGTGCGGTTGGAAGGGTGTTGCCTTTGTTTTGTGATCCCATGTGGGAAATGTTTCCATGTCATATGTGATAATCACTGAGTTGAGGTTATTGTACTATGGGATGATGAGATGTGAGGGACCCAGACGTGCAGTTTATGGTTTTTCAGTACAATGGCAATTTTGAACAGCTCTGCAGGGTCCTTTATGGTACTCGTTACTGCACTGGGTTGTCAGTGTGAGATTTTGTGTGTAGTTGTGGGCCTGAGCTGGCATGGTCATAGGGAGAGAGAAGTGGAGAGATCTGCTGGGATGTAAACTGTTACTATCATCTCATTTCTGAGTGTCATTGCGGGATGTAAAGAAGCAACCATAATGTATATACACATATTTCCAATCTGTAATTGTGGACTAGCTTAAAGTCCTCCAATTGACCCTCAGTGTGAGACCAATCTCTTCAGTTATGCCGTGCCTGTTCATTTGGTGCTGTCTTGGGTGAAGGCAGAGAACAAATCTTGCAGCATTTTGAATGAGCTGTATTTTTCGGATGATGAATATGGGTGCGTCAAAGTACAGGCTGGTGGCATAGCCAAGCTTAAAGATTATGAGAATGGCTTGCAATTTCTGTTGATATCCAAGTTATGGGAGTTTGAAATGTAGTGTTTCCATTGTGTAGAAGGCAGTCCAGGTGACATTTTTAATTTGTGGTATCAAGTATAGGTCTGAATTCGTGGTTACCCCTAGGTTACTGACTTTTTTTTCTCAAAACATTTTTATTATTTCATCAATATAATGCAATTTTCAGAGTACAATGGTATGACTCGTCGCGATGAAGTACAATACATCAACAATCCCAAATCCCCCCCCCCCCCCATCCTCCAGGTAGCTCCGTTAGAGTACAAATGAGAGTTATTAATATTGTTTAAAGACAGCAATGCATCTGTGGTAGGGTTACACGTAGGTTCAGGAATAAACCGTGTGACGACAAGGGGAGTACCCCTATAAAGTTCATGAAGTTTTTCGCCGGGGTGCATTCAGGAGCAGTGGCACATGGCAGGGCTCATGTCTCTCCTTTGGACAGATCTGGGTTGGTCTGGTCTCTATTAAGGTCTCGGAGCATATGCTGCCATGCGGCCAGATCATCCTCCAAACCTTAATCACATCTGACATGTTTCATTTGGACCTCCTCAGCCACTGCCCATTCCGACATATGTCGCAGCCCTTGGTTTCTGACTTCTCTTGATATTGTTGGAGGGTCCTCATGCTCATTAGGCCATATTGTGGTGGACTGGTATTTTTGTTGTTGCCTGCAGTTTATATTCTCTGATTTTGCGGAATTGAGCTTTCGATGGTTATTCATCATCCATGTGTTTATGGCGCGAAGGTAGTCATCGATTTGTTTTTAATTTTAGACCATCTATTTTTAAATGATTTGGGTGCCATCTGCATATTTGTAATGGGTAAAGTTGAATGATTTAATCAAGTTTAATAAGGGGGTCAGGTAGATGTTGAATAATAGTGGGGATATGATGGACCCCCCATGGGATGCCACAGTTTTGTGTGAAGAGCTGATGTGAAAGTTTGTACCAACACTAGTTCACAACAACAGCTAAGAGGCCAAGAAATCAATGGGCATAGCTGAACTCTCTTCTCACATTTCACATACAGTATGTCAAACAAGAATAGGCTGTGTGAAAAGATTGCACAACTGCACAGGACATTGAGTCATGATATTCTTGAGCCAGCAACTTTCATGATCTTTACTATTGTTGATATACAAGTGGTTGTCACTACCTAAACCTACTAGCCACTCAGAAGCAATGTCCAGTCAGGAAAGTCCAGATTCCAATACGGCATAGTGCTTTGATTAGCCTGTTGTGCTGGGGCAGTCATCACAAGTCAGGTATGACTTACATTTTACAGTGCTCCCGCCTACACTGGCCTGTTGTGAAATATAGCCTATTGAGATAATGTATGTAGATATTTATTTTGTTTTCAGGAGCCAAATAGTTTGTTAGGTTAATCTGCCTGCTGCCGAGTGATGTAAATACCCTTCCTAGCAGTAGTGTTAATCTGAAATGAACCAATATAGCCTGCCATGTAACAAGGGGCTGCTATAACGGACTAGCTATCTTTCAAAAATGGTTTAATATCTAGATAACCCTGCCACGGTCAACATGCTGAGGATTCGTCTTATTGAACCACATTTTGTGGAAACCATAATAATAGCATTCGAGGCTGAAAGCATCTGTATTATAAATATTTACCTCTCTAGACATCGATTAACATTTTCTGATATATTGTGATCTCACATCTATGAAATATGAATCTGCTTTTTTAAATGTATTGACACCTTTGACATTCTGCTTTATCTTTATCTATGCTATGGTCATAGCAAATACATGTTATGAGGTCCTGTGTAATTAACGTACCTAATTTGTAATACTTTGTGAACATTTGGAAGAAGTGTGGGGACACTGGGTGGAAGGAATTTAATGGATACTCACAGATTCTGGAATTTCCCTTCACAGAAATATGAGGAAAATCTGAGATGTAGCCAATGCTTGGTGCTTGCAGGGCACGTTGGGTAAGAAAAGATATTGGAATCCACCCCAGAATATTTTAGGTGCCTTGTTTTCAGAAATACCTGAGCTTATCAGTTTTCCCTGGGTGCGGACCAAGACCTGGCCTAAATACCGCAGATACCCAGATCACCAGAATGGGTTGGTTTGCAAGACCAAATCTTGATGTTTCCTTGTGTCTTATGGGGCGCTTTTAAAGATTTTTCTTTCACGGGTGATAGCCTAGTCACACAAGTGGTGCGCTATTGTTATTGGGAGAGGTATAGGAAAGCTGTGCGATAATACATTTCTAGATCCCTACAGATTCCATTAGCACAGTATGCTTTAACTTTTACTTTGCTGTGTAATGTCAAGTGCGCTGAGCAATACAACAAAACAAAAAATCCAACTTGGGTCTTGTGGAAAGCATTTCCAACTTAGATCGACTTTTATTTTGGTAAAAGAAAATGTTTATGGTGTATTTACAAGAAACCTTTACTTTTCAGTGCTGTGGACGACCGTTTGAAGGTAGCATGGTGGATGTCAGTGGGTTGTCATCTGCCCTAAAGCAGTTAAAACTCTCTAAATCCGTGCAACATGATGTTCAGTCCAAAGAGAATTGACAACAAGCTGCAGGGATAGGATGGTCACATTGCACTAATGTCTTTGTTTCAGGATCGCTGCAGACTTCTCCATATCCAGGAGTTCACCATGATGTGTAGGCGTTTGGGAATGAGAAATAACAAAAAGCACAGTGATCAAAGAAAGGTGACAGGTGCTGCTAATAGCCATGCACAGCCAATAGAAACTTTCAGTTGCCATACATGGTCTATGGAGAAGAGGGCTACAGAGGGAATAAAAAATATTGAGAGGTACAGATTAGATAGAAGAGAAAACAGAGAGATGTTCTGGAAAAGATTAGATGATTGAGGGAAAGAAAGGATAATTAATAGGACAAGCAAAAGAGAGCAGGAGAGACAGCAATGAAAAAATAGATGCATGCAGCAACAAATGCTTCGACCACATCTCCCCCACCCTTAAAATCCTCAAATGGCTACCCATCAAAGGCAGATCCACCTATAAGATTGCATGTATCACGCACATAGCCCTTCACCTATACACCACACGTTACCTCCAAGACAAACTCCACAAAGCGGGCTGCACCGACCGACGAGGAGCACCAATGCCCTCATTCTTATCCCCCCTCTGTTAAAGAAGAAATGCACACAAACTCGCTCATTCTCTGGAAACCCTCCTTCCATCTGGAACTCCCTGCCTAAAGACCTACGCTGTAACCCTTCCTACTTCAACTTCAAAAAAGACCTCAAATTGTACCTCCTCAACAAACATTGGGTCAATAATACCTACCTCTGACACTGTCTCCCACTCTGCGCCCCGTCAGGCTCCCCTCTTTTGCCCTCCAATTCTCTCCCCTCCCCATTCTCCCTCCTAACTCCCTGCCCTCACGCTACTCCTTCCCCTCCCCCTAACCCCACTCCCTACCTCTATCTTTAATTATGACATCATGCCTCACGCACGGCCTTCCACTGATCTCCTATTCCCCTAACTCCCACTCTCCTTATTCCCCTCCTTTATCCTCTCTTTTTCACTTCCACCCACCCACCCTAGACTAATTACTCTCTACCCACGTGAGCTTAATTTAGTACATTTGTAAATAGCATTCATATTTATCTGCTGTCTTTGTTATATTGTTTCTTATTGCAATGTTTTTGTCCAAATGTTCCGATTACAGTACTTCCTCACACTCTTGTAAAGCGCTCTGATACCCTTGGGTCTAGCCAGCGCTATATAAAACCTATAAAATAAAATAAATAAAGGGGAAGTGAGGAAAATGTTGAAAGAGGAAGTGGGGACAGAGATTAGGCAATGGGGAGAGAATAGAGGAAGTAAGAGAGAGTCTAAAGGAGTACAATGAGAGCTAGATACACATGGTGATTGAGGATTTTAAGTGGAATTTATAATATTTTGGCCGATACTCCAAGCCCAAGGTGATTTCAATGCACAATTTTGCACTTTATTTTCGAAAAGATATCTTGGTGTAAGATCCAAAAATCACCTTGCATAGTGGTCTTTAATACTCTAAACATGTCTAACCATTGTTACTTCATCCACATTACTTTTTGCAGATTGCTCAACATTGGCTATATGCGATTGATGAGATGTGCTGATGCCATCTCTTTTAATGCATATCAGCCATGTCTACATTGGCTGGTATAGTCAATGGAAAGTAGAACCTACTTACTGAGAATTCCAAGTTCTATTAAGGAGGTGATTTGGTTTTGTAGTGTACATTTAAATATGGAAATCTCTTAACTGTTTCACAACATGAAACTTGACTTACATCTGCACCTGTAGTAATGCCGAACAATCCCTCTGCAAGCAAATATTTTCCATCTCTAGTACAATGGCAGGATTCTATGCTTCTACTTTCATCACTGAGAAAATATGCATGCTCTTCCAAGCAATGTTAGCCACACAGAGGGTGCTACCGCGAAGATTTTAATCAAGGAGTCTACTGCATATGGAAAAGTAAAGAATGTCCATAATTCTGGAAGTGAGGGACTCTGTAGCATCTAAACGGGAGGTACCATGTAAGCAGCATTAAAGAGAGATGTTATCATGGAGCAGGATACTAGATGCAAACCATGAAACCACCACTTGGAGCAATAGAGGCAGTGCTGCTGCATGCCTATCTATGGCTCCTCTAACTGGAGATGGAACTAGTGTCCTCAGTCAGACAGCAGGCCTGCAATGGACTCATTCTGGGCCCCCACAATCACCTGCTCTTTGTCTTGCTGGTCAATGTCATGGACAATGAAGGTCTCTTTTTGTACAATATATTTCTCACAACCAGCCTGCTTGAGGTCAATGCAGTTTTGACTAGTGCTTTCGATTAAATTAAATGGAACTGTCCATCTTTTGTCACAACCTTATAGTGAAATTCATAGTGACACCTTCGCAACTTACCATGTAAAATGGTAGCTAAGTTCTATTTAAATGTCTCCTATGTTGCAGCTCCATGCTCTCATTAGAGTTATTTTAAATTAGTAGCAAGTTAAATTAAAACTCCACTTACGAAGTTGGGCAGGATTAGGAAAGTCAACATTTTACGAAGCAGAAGATGTTTTCTAACTTATCCTTTCAGGCCTTCTAAGTGCGGTGATTTCCTGATGCAGATTGTCCCAAGTAGGTCACCATCCAGCAAATAAATGTATGTGGAGGCTGGGCAACCATCAACTGAAGTACTGAGGTAAGAGGTGAGGGAGGGAGGGCTCAGAGCTGAGGCCCACTTTTTATTTTGTAAAAAAAAAGGTTGCATTACACTAAGCTTAAACAGTCTCCCCTCTACTTTAAATCCCATCTAATTGATAATATTTAAAGTTGGATTGTGGAATGTTCATTGAGTGTTCTTTAGTATGTGCTTTGACAAAATCCACTTATTCCTTCACATAGAATGCACCCTGCATTTCGAAATCAGAATATCGATTGCACTGTATCTCAAGGGCAGATTATTGAGTCCAAAATATCGACAGGTGAGTATATATTTTCTATTCTCCACAAATATGTACAAAGGTGATATATATATCTTCAAGGTACGTAGATGTGGAGTTAGTAATAGTAATAGATATTCTGTCCTCCATACTCTTGTACCACAATATTCTGGAGTTCAATATTTACAACCAGTATTTGGGAAAGAATCTACCCATAGAGCACAACTTTAAATGTTTGGTCATACCTACAGGCCTTGCCCCCCTAAAAATTTACTTCTGGCTATAGGCCTGTGGTGGACTGTCTCTAAATTACCCTTTGAATCTCGGATAGGATTGATGAAGTAGGATAAGTGTTTAGATCCGGTCACTTTGGATGGTTACGTTGTACCTTCTTGTTCACCATGCCACTTTTTCATGCTCCAAAGTTTTTTATTGGCACCAGCGCTCACAAAATGGCGACGCCCGTTCTTTCCTCACATTGAGGCTCCGCTTCTATTGTGGTACCCAGCCCTTCTAATGATGATTTCTTAATATTGTGGGGTACCATTGGGGTGCTTATAGTGGAGCAACAATACACAGCATGTATGTAGGTTTTCCTGCAATTAGGCGTGCTGTTTATTTACTATCTGAAAGTGCATTTGTAGTGCTTACCAAGCTTGACTGATCATTTATGCCTACTTTTTGCTACGGCAAGAGCGCGGTGCCTGCCTTATCCAGTCTGAGGTCAGTTGATTTACACACAACCTGATTACGCACTTTTGAGCTCAGCAGACCCCTTTTTATGTTGCATTCCATTTTTTATTAGGTCTCGCCTGAGCCAGCGTGCATGCAGGGCTCTGCGAGGCTTTTAGTAAGGGCTTTAAACTCGGAACACACGCTTGTGCGTGTGCTTTTTTTTTCATCACCCGCTATTGGCCTTTACATGCGTCTTTCTAAGAAAGACAGCACGCAATTGGCCAAAGGTGGATGCATGTCCCGCCTTCTCTCTCCCCTGGCCTAGGGAGCTCGGGAGCGAGCAGCAGCGCGGGCGGGGGGCCAGCTGCATACCTGACATTCTTTGCAGTGCACGCGCAACGTGCTTGTTTTTTCCTACAAACATGCATGTCCGCCTGTAAAACCTCATTTGAGAGGCCCATGCATTTTACAATCTGTTAAAGCACCAAGCATGTTACTTACTGTCTGATGTTTGCCCATTTCTAACTTTATCCTTGAACTGTAGTTATCTAATTTGTCAAGTCCTTTCATCCAACAGGGCGCACTTGACTACCTAATATACTTGACAAAAGACACAACCACGGCTGACCACTTGTTCAGCACCTCAATCCTTGTTTACAAGATATAAAAAGTCATGTGCACAATTCTTCCAGAGTCCGCCGCAGAGGGGCTCCACTGGGATCCAGATGAAGACTTTTTGGGGCATATGGCATTTACATTTTTTGGGTGGTGTACCTCATATTCCAATACTCACATGATCCATGTGTCTTATCGCGCCTACACGTGCTAGAGGCCATATATGTTGCGCTTGATACTTAAGAAGATACAAGTATATAGTCCTCAGTGAGGTGGGCCTTTTTCTGGCCTAGTGATTACTGTGTGCTTTTAAGATCACGAATATTAGTTTGTTTTTTGGCACTAATCTCAGTCATGGATTTAGAACCATGACCCCGGATCTGGTTTTTAAATTTCTGATTTATATGGATATTGCACTGTCTTCTGTCCAATTTTATATTAAAAATTATATATGTCATGATTTTTGTATATACTTATATTGTTTTTTGTCCATAGAAATATTGTGCCTATTGTGTCTATATATTTTTTAATGCTTAGGTCTTGTGTGTTGTTACGTCTAAGTTATTTGTATATGTGACTTTTATATGTAGTGATGTCTATTTATTTGTGTGTTGCTTGTTTCAGCCCTGAAGAAGTTCTTGTGTTAAGAACGAAACGCATTGGCTGATTTTTAAAAAATGTATAAGAATAAAAGAAACTTAAAGGACTTCCTGTCAAGTTTGGACTTCTTACTGGTACACCTTCCATTTCTGACTACCTAATATCACTACTGTATCCCGCCATGAAGCTCCAAGCACTTTAACTTACCGAGCCTTATAGATCATGGCTGTGAATTGCTCTCGACCCGACCATCTCTCCCACCAACAGCCTCGTTGATACTGGGATGGAGGAGGTAAAAACATATGGACAGATTGGATATTATTGTGGTTTTAAACAATGAAGTGGTTGATCTCGTTTTTGTTTTTTTAATTGTTAGTTTTAATAAACTTAAAGTTATAAATTGTACATACAGGGTCAAGTGTTTTTTTGGATGAAATCAGTATGGTAGAAAAGTCACCCACATCCTTTGGCGATTAACTTGGGTTTTTCACTGTCCCACAGTGCATGTAACGTAGGTGTTGGCGTCACTCCGATTTCAATGGAATGTATTTCGATAGCATATCTGGGGCTAGGGATACCTTGAGTTTAGTTTTATAGTAGTGAGTTTGGGGAGGGGATTATAAATGAAACTTTTGCATTGGCATTCCTTGCTTTACTGGACACACTAAACCTCCTATCCTCATCAGCTCTTTGGCCAGTCCTGTTAACCAATAAATATTTGGGTGTGCTTGTACGACTGGCCGTCTTCCAGTCACTCATAAAGTAAGCAAGATCTGTGACGGGCGCATGTCGCTATGCAAGAGGGATGCTGGGTAAAGTCCTCCAAGGTTCCCATACAGAGTGACCTAAATAAATTTATCAGGTAAACGTTTTGCCTTTAGAATAGATAGCGTACTGAGTTGAACTAGTATCTGTTGTTCCGACCTGCAAGTCTTAAGTTCGAATCCAACACATCAAAGTAAGCATTCTTCCCTTTTGGTGGGTACACTGAGCATTGGTAACCTGGGTAGTAGTATTTCCTTATTTATAGTGCTTACAGGCAGCAAGACTGGAAAGGAGCCTTAAAGGCAGATTATGGGGCTTCTTTCTCTGGTGTATGGCTTATAAACGTACGGCCAATAATGCCAATAGGTTTCTTTAGATACGTGCGGGCACGCAAGACAGTTCTGAGGCACCAAACCATTTAAATCATCCTGGAGTAACGTCTTGCCCCTGTGGGACAGGCAAAGAGGGAGCGTCACAGTAGTTGCCTTCATTTTATCAAAAGTAAAAAAAGTCATAGCTGCACAAATCATAATAAAGGTGTGGTGTAGGCTCTCTGATCCGACAATTAAATAATCATCGGACGCAGTCGGTTTTAAGCTGTCTATTCACTTTGCAGGCATACATACCAGCAAGAGTTGGATGCTTTTTTCGGTCTTAAAGGTTGCTCATAACTTGTCAACTTTATGTCTAATTAGGGGTGACATTTCGTATGGTGGAGGAAAACTACTTCAAGGTGCTAGGCTAGAACCCGACAAAGCTGTCACAAATGAGTTCTTGAGTGGGGGAGGTTCTGGATTGACCAGGACCTACGTGAATCACAGCTCGGACCCTCAGGTCTCAAAAAAAGTAAACCCAAAACATATACAAACTGTGCAAAGAATTTACAGTAAAGCTAGATGCGAGTGGTAAAATATAAAGGACAGCAAACAAGTTCTATTTTACCCTTTTTTTGTATTGAAAAACAAGTTCAATGGGTATTGTTATCATCACAATACATTCAGTAAAAAATGCGTATTTCAATTCACAATAGATGATTTCGTTCAACAATTACAAAGATGAGGTCCCAATGCATTTCGGGTTAAACTCTAACCCTTCGTCAGGGGATGTATACATTCACAAAACCATCATAGTAAATGTTGTAATTCTTTTAAACTTCTTTTCAGTCTCGCACCGGAGCTGCAACAAAAGCCACATAAATCCAATTAAGGAAATCGCATGTACATTGCTACAATAGGATTTGCACTCGACAGTAGATCAAAGGATAAAGTACCGAAACCAAAAATTAAAAGGTGACTGTATTCAAAGAAACGAGAGCAGCAAAGAACGTGAAGTCTCTTCAAGATGTGTGTGAAATAAACTATACTGTAGCCGCGAGATTCGCAACCAACCACGTGAAGTCATGCATTTTAAAAAAACGTTAAAGGCGTGCGTATTGGAGCTAAACCGCCACCAGTATTGTAATGAGGGAACTGTCTAACCACGACTCACCCAGCTAGAACGCCAGGGGTGTTCGAATCAGAAACAGGGTGTCAGCCGGTCGAAGAATATCTGAAATAAGCGAGGGCTAGGGTTAACAAAACAACCAAGTGGTTGTAAAACCGTCTATGAGTGCCGTGACCGTGAGCGAGGCTTACCGTACTCGAGAAGTGTTCCTGTCTTTCCGCGAAGTTTTAACAAACAGCAAGCCTCCTGCAAGCGCATGCGTGTGTGTGAAAGCCGTGTTAGTTATAACGGGAACTGGAGTAAGTAAAAGACATAAACGAAGGACCAACATCCCATGCGAGTAATCAAAATGAAAAGAGGATTGTCTGGTCATGAAGAGAACTCTTATAACCACAATGCCCTGGATTAAGAAAATAAAAACCAGATCACCGCGTGTGTGTTTGCCGAAAAAGAAAAGAGTGTAAAAAAAAATAGGGGCGGAGTGCGAGTGCAAAATCCTTTACAATAAAGTGTATAATCTGGCGATTTCAGATAAAACATAACATTTCGTAGTGGTCATTGAGGCCACCTGGGATCACTGTTCCTAAAAATTTGATCCAATGTGTTTCTCTACGTGCTAAAACTGTATTCATGTCTCTGTCTGACATTAAGGTGAGATGTTCCAGAATAGTAAACCGAAGTTGAGGAATGGTGTGTGGTGTGTTGATCCAGTGTGTTACAAGGGAGGAAGTCATGTTCCTGTTACGAATTCTACTTTTGTGTTCGATGATTCTAGTCTTAATTTTGCGACTAGTTCTCCCGACATATACCAAGCCACAAGGGCATTTAATGGCATAAATAACCCATTCAGTGTTGCAATCAGATGTGTGTTGTAATGTAATGTTTTTGCCTGTATGTGGATGAGTGAAAACTTTGCCTACTATGACGTTGCCGCATTGGCCACAGTTGTAACATTTTTTCATCCCGCTGTGTTTCACAGCTTGCGGTTTGATCTTGTTTTTGAGGAGATCCCTCAAGTTCATCGATCTGGTGTGCGCAAACAGTGGGGGGTCCATAAACAACTCCTGGAAATCAGCTTCTTGCGAAATTATATCCCATCGTTTATGAATGATGGTTTTGATGGTTTTAGATTGCATCGAGTGTCTTAATACAAAAACTTCACGTTTAGGGGAAACCTTCGGGATGGTAATGAGCAAATCTTCTCGTTTTTTTTGTGCTACCGTATATTCAGCCTCTAGAAGAATGTTATCAGGATAGCCTCTGTTTTTGTATTTCTCCAGTTGCTCCTTGATGTTCAATTCGCATTGTCGGTCGTTTGAAGTGATCCTTTTTATTCTCGTGAGTTGGGACACCGGTAGATGTTTCTTCAGGGAGTATGGATGCGCACTGCTGAAATGCAGTGCGTTATTGACATCTGTTGGCTTTCTGTAAATAGTAGTGATAAGACCTTGAGTAGATTTGAGGATCTCAATGTCCAGAAAATGGATTTTGTCATCTTGAATATCATGGGTGAATTGTATTCGCGGATTGCATTCATTCAGCTCAGTGATGCTGTGTTCCAAAAGATTTCTGGAACCCTTCCAAATGACCAAAATATCGTCAATATATCTCAAGAAGAGAATTGAATTGGCGCGCCAGACTGGGTTGTGTAAAATGAATTGGTGCTCAAAGTAGGCCATGAAGGTATTCGCGTAAGCTGGGGCTCCTGGAAAGCCCATTGATGTGCCGGTGATTTGGAGGTAGTATCTGTCTTTCCATGAAAAATAACTGTGGAACAGTGCGAAATGTAGTAGTTCCAAAAGGAAAATGCTTTTTTCTTTAGCAATTGATGAGTTAAGGAGTCTCCATTCTACAGCCTCGAGACCTTCTTCAAATGAGTTCTTGGCACACCATTTGCCAGAACATTAATTCTGTCTCTGGAATTAAGCATAAATAAATATATTGATATTTTTAAGACCCCTAATGCAGGGCTCAAGTCGGGGTACCACGCGGGTGGACGGCGTCCCCCCACTTATTTTACCGGGAGCTCGATAACTGGAGCAAATGGAGCCACACGTTCAATCTTTGGCCTCTCTGGGGCGAGATCAGAGCTCATTCAGAACGCTGCTCACGCGCTGGCTTCTCTGATGCAATCCCATCTAAGGGGTGAGCGAGGGAAGGCAATGAGTCTGATGGGGCAAGCCACCTTTCGTAGCGTCACTTCCTGAAGTGTCGTCAGCGTCCCCCCCTTCTTTTTTAGGTCTCACTGTGTCAGCGCGCATGTGCTGCTCGGAGAGACTTTAGTAAGAGCTTTAAAAAATGCTACCGCCGGCTACAGCTTGCAGTGCATGTGCGCAGATGCGCGCTTCAGCAGAGGCGCCATATGGCGTGATTACTGCTGCGCGTGCACTACTCGCGCACATGCACTGCAAGCTGTGGCCGGCGGTAGCATTTTTAGCTTGCTAATCGTGGCACCGGTGCTTTACTTTTAACATTAAAAGTAAAGCGCTGTGCCGCGATTATAGCAAAGGTAAAGAAATAGAAACAAACATCTATTTCTTTACTTTTGCTATAATCGCGGCACTCGCGCTTTACTTTTAATGTTAAAACTAAAGCACTGGTGCCGCGATTAGAAAGAAAACAAGCATTGGCATAGCCAATAGGTCTCGCCTTTGGGACCTTATAAGTGTTTAGCCATGCAACAGTTGCATAACTAAATACTTATAAAGTCCCAAATGCGAGACCTATTGGCTATGCAAATGATTGTTTAGGACTTGTGCCCTGCCCTAAGGGTCTCAAGGCGCTGGGGTCCAGCGGGGAGATTGAGTGAGCTATTGCCCAGAGTGACGTGCTGAGCTGCCGCCGGGGTTCGAACCACGAGTCATGTGCTCCGGGATCGTCCACTCCCATAGGTCAGCTCACCGTTGGCGTGCTTGTTCACAAAGCAAGAGGTAACCTATACTTGGCAAGATACTGTATAATCACGTATGGGTGTTGTACCTGGTAACTACTTGCAGTGGCGTAGCTAGGGGGGGGGGGGGCGGTCCGCCCCAGGCGGCACTATTTTGGGGGCGGACAAAGGCATTCAGATAAGGCTCGGCTTGATTTCGTGGACGTTCGGGGACGGGCAGAGAAGGAATCGGGCAATGTCCTCTTCTTTTTTGTGCTGGCATGCTGTCCCCCCCCCCCTCTCTTCCTATTATTCCCTCTCTTTCTGTCTTGCTCTTCACTTACTGAAAACCGTAACTTGAAGAAACGGTTCACAACCTCTTTCCTTCTTTCATTTAGTTGCTTCCCTGTGAAATGGATCCAAAAAAGAAAAACACTCTTGCGGGAAATGCCCTTTTTCTGACATTTTTCTATTCCAAAGTGCAGCGGGATGGAGAGAAATAGAAGGTTTTAAATATGAAAAATAAATACATAACCAAATAAAGCAAGACAGAGTGGTTGCAAAATGGCCAGATTGGTTTTATTCACATCCAAACACATCAGCCTCACTTTACGGACTTTGCAGTGAAGCGCTACTATTGTTTTCTCGTCTTTCTTTGAACAGCATTGTTGTCCCCTGGTGGGGAAGTGCACCATTCCTGGAGGTACTGCATTACCTGGTTGATGGATAGATTGGAAAACAAAATGTGTACCATGGCTCTGTTTATGGATGTGGTCTTTTTAAACCATACTGCTTACGTTTATTAAGGATATAAGCAATGGACATTGAAACGGTTCCCTTCAGGGCCCTGTAGTCATGTCCTTAACTTTTCAGGTAAAACCACTCGCTGATTTCTGAATAGTGAGTGAGAGATCGTTAATGTAACCATGTTGCTTCTGCTTACATTTCACATGCTTTACTTAATCTTGCATTCCCTATTAGTGTTTGCTTTTACTTTTTTTTTTTTAGGCAGCATATTACTTTTATCAAGTGCATAATTTGAATTGAGCCACATCCAAGTGTTTATAGCGGGCACATTTGGTTGTAGCTGAAGGCAGTGCGAGTTTCTCTCCGTGGGGCAGTATGGTGTTCAGTGGGGGAGAGGATGTGGCACTATGGCCAGAGCTGTCGAATTTGGAACTGGGAAACTGGGTTCAGCCGTCATGACCAGTCCACCAGACCACTCTACTGAGGGAGCATATTCCCATGCTAGACCTTACAAGGCCCCACTAGACCTTAGAAGGCTTGATGTCTTAGCACAAGCAGGTGTACCCTAGTGGTGTCAATTGTGAGTTAACCTTGAAGGCCTGTCCACCACAATCCATACTGAAGTTCATCTCCAGTCTTGCAGGCAGGCCTACGAAGCAGCACACCCTAGAGCAACAGTGATCCAGTCACTGTGACTCTGTCACTGAGGTCACATGAACCTTGAGCAGGTTAGGGCGGTGCAAACGGTGTGACCGCACTGGGTACCTAGTTCGGGTGGGTGCATAGTGTTTTCAAGTATATTATGGTTTAAAAAAAACTTGCTGCCACCTTCCTGGCCTTCAGCAATTTTCAGAAACAATAAAAATGTCATGATAACTTCGATGATTAATGTTCTTCCTAGAGAGAGCTCCGAGTTTTGTCTAGGGTTGATTCATGGAAAGGTAGCACAGAGGGTTAATATGCTTGCTGCAAAGAACATGTACCATGCAGATCACAAAGTGCACTACTTTAATGGGGGGACCATGATGAATGGTCATTTAATGTCAGCTGTAGATGATGGATCCCTGAACAGTGTCATGTATGTGCATGTTTGCATTGTGCTGAGGGGATTACCAGGTAATTGTTCATGCAGCTCTCTGATGGATGTCACATGCGGTTTTTCTGAGTCCCCAGATAGATCATGCAGCCTGTGTGTTCTCTTTTGTACTGCCAGTCACTGCCAATCACCGGTGTATTCAACTGTGTAGCCTTGGACCGTGTCATGTATGTGCATGCAACTTGCACGATCGAGGTAACTATTAGCAGCGATACTACGTGTCCCTCTGTCCTCTTTCAAGTTGATTACATTACTTTTTTCCTTAGTACAGAATTAGTGTACTGCAAAGATGGGGCCTCCAGAACTGACTCCCCGATTAGTTCGTCTACGAAAACTTTTGGGCGTCCATTCGTTTTTACTTCTATCACATGTTTTTTGTTGACCGTGCGCATTGACCCGCTACTCGCCTCCAGACCACAAATGAGGCTGTGGCAGAATCAAAGCAAAGGTTCAGTGGTAGAGCGAGTCTGCTGATGGCTATTCATTCAGTTTGCACTTCAGCTCCCTTCAGTCTGACTGAACGACGAATAATATTGTTGTGGAAACAGAGAAGTGCCGCGTTTTGCGACCCATGAGTGCTCGTTTCACATGTTGACATATCGTATGAGACCGAAAGGTCACTCTGTCGCAACACGTAGTTCTCAGTGTATTGTGACTAGGGGTGGGCGGAAAATTCCGGTCCGCCAGCGTAGCAGATAAAGCCAGCCACCCCGGCTCACGGGCCCGGTCCTTGCTTCTGAAAGCAGCCAGGCCGGGGAGAGCCTCCCTGGGCCCCGGTGGACCCCGGTCTCCAGCGCCCGGACCCTCGGCTGGCTTGCAGGACGGGGGGCTCCCGCACCCCGGGCCCTGCTGGACGGAGCACGAGCCCCGGGCCCGGTACCAGCTTCAGACCCCTAGCCAGGCCGGGGAGAGCCTCCCTGGGCCCCGGAGGGCACCCTTTCCCTAGCGCACGGACCCTCGGCTGGCTTGCAGGACGGGGGGCTCCCACACCATGGGACACTGTGACGAAGCACAAGCCCCGGGTCCGGGCCCAGCCTCCGAACCCTAGCCAGGCAGGGGAGAGCCTCCCCGGGCCCCGGTGGACACCCTTCCCCAGCTGCTGGACCCTCGGCTGGCTTGCAGGACGGGGGGGCTCCCGCACCCTGGGACACTGGGAAGGAGCACAAGCCCCGGGTCTGGGCCCAGCTTCCGAACCCTAGCCAGGCTGGGGAGAGCCTCCCTGGGCCCCGGTGGACACCCTTCCCCAGCGGCTGGACCCTCGGCTGGCTTGCAGGACGGGGGGCTCCCGCACCCTGGGACACTGGGACGGAGCACAAGCCTTGGGTCCGGGCCCAGGTTCAGAACCCTAGCCAGGCTGGGGAGAGCCTCCCCACGGGCCCGGTCCATGCTTCTGAAAGCAGCCAGGCCGGGGAGAGCCTCCCTGGGCCCCGGTGGACCCCTGTCTCCAGCGCCCGGACCCTTGGCTGGCTTGCAGGACGGGGGGCTCCCGCACCCCGGGCCCTGCCGGACGGAGCACGAGCCCCGGGCCCGGTCCCAGCTTCAGACCCCTAGCCAGGCCGGGGAGCCTCCCTGGGCCCCGGTAGACACCCTTCCCCAGCGGCTGGACCCTCAGCTGGCTTGCGGGACAGGGGGCTCCCGCACCCCGGGACGGAGCCGCACCCTGGGACGGAGCTCCAGCACCGGGCCCAGCTTCCGGACCCTAGCCAGGCCGGGGAGAGCCTCCCCGGGCCCCGGTGGACACACGTCCCCAGCGCACGGACCCTCAGCGGGCTTGCGGGACAGGGGGCTCCCGCACCCCGGGACGGAGCCGCACCCTGGGACGGAGCTCCAGCACCGGGCCCAGCTTCCAAAACCTAGCCAGTCCGGGGAGAGCCTCCCCGGGCCCCGGTGGACACCCGTCCCCAGCGCCCGCACCCTCGGCTGGCTTGCAGGACGGGGGGGCTCCCAC